>NW_027192581.1:457678-514098 GCF_042370625.1 Thermothelomyces heterothallicus | reverse complement strand
CCCCCCAAAAAAAAAAACCCAAATGCCTCTCTATTGTATCAAATCGGTGTAATAATCACCATCCAAACTTCTCCACCGCCACCCGTACCTTCTTCCCCCTCCCGATAGCATCCGCACACGCGTTCCTCACCGCTCGGTTCAGCCCGTCCGGCCCGGACACGACCACGCCGACCTCCCTCCCCT
This sequence comes from Thermothelomyces heterothallicus, assembly GCF_042370625.1. Classification (NCBI taxonomy): domain Eukaryota; kingdom Fungi; phylum Ascomycota; class Sordariomycetes; order Sordariales; family Chaetomiaceae; genus Thermothelomyces; species Thermothelomyces heterothallicus. The sequence continues at coordinate 513,915 of NW_027192581.1, read as the reverse complement.
CGGCGGCGGCGGCGTCGATCCAACCTCGGACCATGCCCGCCACGTCCGGGCGCCCGGCCTCGGCCGTCGGCTCGGGAATCACCAGGTCCAGCCCCCGCCGGACGCACTCGTCCAGCTCCCCGCGCCGCGGCACCCACTCGCGATGCTCGCGCGCGTGCGTCACCCAGAGCAGGCGCACCGTCCGGTCCTCCCTGTCCTCCTTGTCCTCGTCCACATCGTCCCGGCCGCCCTCGCCGGAGCCGGAGCCGGGACGAAGCAGCGCCCGGACGAGCGGCAGCGCCACCGCGATCCCGCTGCCCCCCGCGACGAGCACCGCGCTCCCGCTCGCCCGCAGCATGCCCAGCGCGTGCGGCGAGCCGTACGGCCCGTCCACCCGCGCCGACACGCGCCCGGCCTGCCGCGAGAGGTGCAGCAGGTCCCGTGTGAAGCCCGCGTAGGCGCGGATCAGGAGCGTCAGCCGCGCCGGCCGCGGGGTCACAGCGGCGGCGACGGCGGCGGCGGCGGCGGTGGTGGTGGTGGTGGGAATGGGGTAGGCGGTTGGTGTTTGCCCTCCTTCCGGAGATCCTTCTCCCTCTCCACCTCCTCCTCTTTCTAGTTCTTCTCTTGTGTTTGTCCCCCGGCGCGGCTCCTCGTGGGGCCTCCCCGGCGCCGCGGAGGCGATGGTAAAGGGGTGCGCCTGCAGGGGCGACAGGGCAGGGATGGTTAGGAAGACGTGGTCGGTCGGGTGCCAGCCGTGGAGCACCGTCTGGCGGGTGAGGAAAGACGGACTCCGCCACCAGCGGCAGGACCGGCGCGGCGGGGAGGGAGGGGGTATGTCCCAGCGGGCCTCCAAGACCAGCGTGTCGCCGTCGAGGGGGCGCAGGTCCGCCTGGACGCGGGCGCTCTTGAGGCCGAGGCGCCAGACGAGGCGGTCGGCGAGGAAGATGAGCAGGGCGGCGGCGGCGTAGGGCCGGGCGGTCGGGTAGTGGAACCAGAGGAGGACGAGGCCCAGGGCCTGCAGGAGGACGTGGCTGGCGAGGAAGAGCTCGTACCACCGTTGGCGGAAGGAGGCGAGCGAGGTGAAGAAGAGGAGCTCGTAACAGACGAGCGCGCCGATGCCGCAGAGGATGATGGGGTGCGTGAAGTAGACGTAGGCGGAGCGCGAGGCGATCAGCCACTCGCGCGCGAGCAGGAACTGCCAGAGGAGCATGCTGACAAAGTGCAGGGCGGCCTCGAAGCAGAGCAGCTCGCCGACGCGGCGGTGGAAGATGTTGAGGGCCTCGTAGGAGTAGCCCGTCAGCCGGCGTAGCGGCTGGTTCTTGGCGCTGAGGAGGTAGAGCAGGGGCAGGTTGACGGCGAAGACGCAGCCGGTGCGGTCGGCGAAGATGAAGAAGAAGTCGGACCTCGTCGGGAGGTGGTACAGGTGGAGGAAGACGTTGATGGCCAGCCAGGCGAGGATAAAGAGCGACGTGCCGTTGGAGGGCAGAGTCCTGTTGATGACGGGTAGGGGAGCCGGTTGCCGTGTAAGCCAACACCTCACCGCCCTACTGATTCTGGCTGCCATCCGCGGCTTCGCTGTTGTCCGGTTCTGGCCGTTTCGGGTCAACAGGGGAATCCTCTCGATGTCGATATTGCCCTTGGCATCGGGAGGCGGAGTTGCGGTTCCGGCGATAGCGATGCTCGACAGAAGCCCAGCCGGAGGAGATGCCGTTCCATCAGAGGTGTCACCTCCCGGTGGCTGCCTCATCAGTCGCCGCCACTTCCTTTCGTCGCTTCGTGTTTCCGCCCAGTGCCACACCGCCAGCGCCAACACGATCAGGACGAGGACGACATTGTAACAGCGGATGATCGCCCGGGACTCATAAACCAAGTCGAGGAGCTGTTGGATGTATTCCACTTTCTCTGGGTCATTCGTCCAGTCGAGGTCGTCGTCGTCGTTGTCGTCGCCGCCGAGCGCGGTGAGCCCCGTCTTGCAGAGGCTGCGAAAAAATATTGGCAGTGCATCTTGCAGAGCACCCTGCATCCGTCGGCACGGCTCTGCGCGGTTCATGGCTGCCGGATGCGAAGCGGTTACAGCGGAGCCAGGACGAATGCTGGCGGCGGCAATGGCTGAGAGGAGAACGAGGGGAAATTGAGGGGTGCCTGGCGGCCGCGATGGTTACCCGAGATAGGATCTAATCAGATCATCTGATAACTTTAGACAGTGGAGACTCTGTATTGGCTCCGTTTGGCCGCCTGAGCAAGAAAGGAGGTGTTGCCAGACCCACCCTCTCCCAAGAGAAGTAGACGATGAAGTGGTTGGACCAGCACCCATTCAAACCGCGCATGTGAGCAGCGAGATCGGAGTGCGTTGATGTAAATTCCCAGGCCATCAGAGAGACAGCAGGCTTTGGACAGCATGTTTGCTGATAATACAATTTCTTGGACATGCTCGTAGGTGTGTAAAAAAAAAAAAAAAAAAGAAAAGAAAAGCTTGACATAGCGTAATTAATCTGTAAATAGCGGATCTAATTCCCTGGATGAAAACCAATGCTTCAGTCAGAATACCCATACTTAAGGCGCAATTGCTGGCGGGCAATTGCGGCGTCGCTTTTGCTTTTCGACATACCCAGAGATGCTTGGCCGCGGTCTGCTCGGCCTAGTCCGGCGCTGTTGCAGCTCCGGTCCGGGGTGTTGTGGAGAGACCGAAAATGTCCGAGGCTGACTACCTACTAAGTTCGGACCACTCCGGAGTTAGAACCTATCGGAACCTAAGCGGAGAACCGGTTCCCGTTAGGGAACCACGGCCAGAATGGTGGGCTATAAGGGCGCCCAAACTCCTCCAGGCCACAGTTAATTAATTATCATCACAGACGATCCACCCAACGACATCGTACATCGTAACAAGTTGACCTCGATATAATTACCACATGAAACCCATACAAACCATGCCACAGGTCAGCTCCCCCTTTAATTACACCCTCAGGGGATGGACATCGATTAATGCGTCTTGGGGAGCACTCTGGCCGCCTCGAGCTCGCCAAAGACGTCAGAGAACGCCTTCCACGTGTCCTGGTACCTGTTGAGTTTCCGTCAGCAAATCTCGACCTCGCCAGCCAAATATCCCTCCCCCAATCCCAGCTCATGGTTTTTTTTTCTTGGTTTGGGGTTGGGGGGGAATTCTTGGGAGCGGAAACGAGTGCAGCTCACCCTGTCCAGCCAGCCTCCCTGGCCTTGCTCATGCTCAGCACGATGTCGTAGTCGCGCCCGAGCTCAAAGTCGACAAACGCCCACGTCGCGCTGTCGAACGCGTCCTTCTGGAGGCCCTCTCGCTCCGCCAGCCTGTCCCAGGCCTCGCGGACGTCCTCCCTCCGGCTCCACTTGGCCAGGCTCACCGTCTGGTCCAGCGCGCTGCCCCTGACGCGCCCGACGAGCCCGGCCTCCTTGGCGGCGACGCTGATGGGAGGGGTGTCGCCCAGCTCGGTCCTGGCCTCGCAGCCGCTCGTGGGCGCCCCCGCCGCGGGGGGCCGGGAGAACTGATCCTCCCGGACGCGCGTGCCGAACCGCCTGGCCAGGCGCGGCCACAGGTCCTGCCAGCTCTGGGCGTCGCCGTCGGCCACGTTGAAGGCCTGGTCGGCGGCGCGGGGCTCGAGCGCGGCCCACTCGCAGAAGCGGGCGTGCAGCCTCGACGACGTGAACGTGTCGAAGCGGGTGTAGAAGGCCGGCGAGCCAGGGAAGGTCAGGCCCTCGTCCGGCGCGAGCTCCCGGCTCACGACCGCGTAGAGGCCGATGCCCGTGGCCAGGTTCATAAAGTTGCCCTTGGCGAAACCGATCACGTCGTTGGGATACGTGACGGTCCAGTGGATGCCCCGGTGCTTGGCGCAGAAGTCGTGGAGGATGGTCTGCTGGCGATAGTAGAAATTGGGCGGGAACGGGTCCGACGTGAGCCAGGGGTCGGTCTCGAGGAGCGGGTTCTTGGGCTGCCCGAGGTGCACGCCGTACTGCTTAGCGCCGGTGACGAGGAGGATGCGCTTGGTCTTTGCGTGAGAAACGGCCGAAAGGAAGTTGGAAAGCATGTCGCCTGCCTGGGACGTTAATTAATGTCTTCTCTCTTGTTTAATTACGGAAGGGGCTTCCAACAGAGTCCAAGAACAAAAGGCGCCTAATTACCGTTCACCTGCCAATTCTCCTGCTCAGTGTCCTTCTGGAGATAGGCAGCGAAAAAGATGTACTCGGCCTCGACGCCCCGCAGGTCTTGGGCCATCTGGTCGGCCGAGCTCAGGAGGTCGATGTGCTTGGGCACAACGTTGGGCGGATACTCATCCTTCTTGCTGCGGGAGAGGGCATAGATCGTCTTCCATTTCTCCGGACTCTTTGCCAGCTGCTTCACTATTTCTCGACCGAGAATGCCTAATTAAGCGGCGTGAGTGATCATAGGGCTCGATTTTCGGGGGTGAGAATATTATCATGCGAAAAGAACACTCACCTGTGGCGCCGACTACGATTGCGGATGCCATGTTGGAAACCTAGTTGGCAATGACTATCTGCGGCACGTTGAAGAGTTTGTTGTTAGCTTCAGAGCGAACCTTCAATAATTTCGCTTGATTGCCCGGGATTCAAGGTTCCTTGTGGTCCAGATCTGAATTATAATTAAGGAACAGAACGGATGACGTCAAGTTGACCACAATCTGCGCCAATGCAACACTCCCACAAAGATGGAGGCATCATCTCTCCTGAAATATTGGTGCTACCAAGTTTACGCATTGGACTGATGTTTGATCAACTAGGACTTTGAGATTCCATCCGGTTAGCGCCCATCACTTCGGAACATAGCAAAGCACAAGGATAGAGAAAATAAACATCTGGGGCCCCATGGCTCGCGTGATTGAAAACATGAAAAGAAGAGGGCGGCGAAGAGGGCCATAGAGTCATTATTATGTATTAGTAAGTAGTATTCAAGTTCATATCCGTGGGTATATCCTGTTTCTATCCGTGAGTGCAACCAACACGGCGGCGCCGTGGAAAGTCACTGTAATATGGCAAAGCACCAATCACTGGCCGCCTGATGTGCCTTCTTGAGGTCCTTCTTCATATAGCACCGGTGGTTGGCCCCTTCGTCCCCATCTAGGTAACCCCATGCACAACCCGTGCACTGGTCGAATGAGGCACAACTGTTCATGCAATCAGCCATGCTGTCGGTCCAGGCCTGGGCGAGATCCGCGGCACCGCTGCCGCTGTAGTCGACACCACACACTCGAAGGAAACTCTTGGTGGAACCGGGAACGTGATAAATAGTGTTGTTCAGCGCAGGGCAATCCGAGTTGTAGGTCGGTCGAGGAGCCGGCGGCGACCCGGTCGTGGTGTCTGCCGAGGCTCCGGTGCCCCCGGGAGTTATGGTGGGAGCTTCTGTTGGGACAGGGCTCGTGTTCGGTCCCAGCTCAGGTATTGAACTACGGCGCCGTCAGAAACACCAGCAGTGAGGAAATCGATATATGTTCGTATATGCAAACCTTGAGGGCGTATCCGTGGGTTCTGCCGCTCCTCCTCCCTTTGCCTTCAGGCCCACGCCCAAGCCGACCCCAACGCCAACGGCGACGCCGATCAATATCAAGGCACCAGCCGCGAAGATACCCCAGAGTGCCTTCTTTCTGGCCGTGGGTGATATTACTAGGCTGTTGCTGCCGGCATCGACACTCCAGCCTGCCGCCTCACCAAGGTTTAGAGGCCTCTGGCTGTAGTCGCCATCGCTTCGTATTGTCCCCCCACCGGCCGTCGAGCTGTCTGTGAAGGCGGCCGGACGCGGTCCCCCATGGCCCACCCGCTTCTCTGGGGACTCATCCTCGGGGGGCGTCGGGGTTGGTTCGCGGTAAAACGTGTATCCGGCGAGGTTGGCGTCACTCTCGCCGTCGACCTCCCTGTTGTTCTTCTTGTTGTCCCAGTACACCGACGGCAGGGCGGCGGAAGATGCGGCGGCGGGAGACCTGTCGCGTCGCGGTGTTGGCTGATAGATCCTGGAGCTGGCCAACGACTCCGCCCCGGCGAAGCGAACCCTCTGCAGATTGTCGTCGTTGTTGCCGTCGTCGTGGCTGCGCGGAAGCGGGTGGGACGGGGATCCCCTGTGCGCCGATGGGTCCATGATTCGAGTCAGAGCCGGGGTTCCATCTCCGGGGCCTATTCTCGGTAGTTACCCCGCTCCGTTCCGTAGCCGAGGCTGGTCAAGCGGACGATGTTTCTCGTCGGCGGAAGTCAGTCGGTTCGGCGCGGTGACGCGGTGCAAGTTTGCTCGAGAGGAGAAGAGACCGAGAGAGAGGGGGGGAAGGGGGAGAGCTTGTCAAAGCAACAAAACAAAAATGGTCCAGAACATTGTATGTAACCTTGGATGTCAGCGCTGATGCGTGCGCCGCCAAGGCCCCCGTCGCTTTTCCTTAGTACAAGAGCTAGATCCCGGTCACTGCAATTTCGCGAAATTGGCATCGCGAATGCCGCGCTTTGACCCATGCTGGGCCGGGTACCATCGCAGATCACCAGGTAGGGGTCTCTTCACGTCCTACTACTAAGACGGGGGAAGTCCATAGTTAACTTAGCTAGAAGGAAGGAAACAATCGCACCCGATGGCGGCTCAGCAGCGGCGCTGCGGGCACGGTGTCCTTTTTGCGCGGCACAGTTCTCTGCAGATCGCTACTATGTAATTACATCTTCATGTTCTCCTTTGACATCCATGTTGCAGTTGCTGCTTGACCAGGGTGAAGATGATCACGTTCATCCGCTACCCGAGCCGCGAGGGGACTGTGTTGGTCAGTTTTTGGTTCAGTTCGCCGGTTTCCCTTCCTTGGGTTGCCAAGGGCGCAGTTGCCTAACCCAGCCAAGCGCCAAAGGATTGATTCGCCGCCATTGAACGCGCCACCGTTACTCCATACAGAATAGTCCTTCCAGGTTCGGCGCCTGTTCCGAAATATCGGAAGTCGGAAAATAGTGCACGGACTACATACAGAATAACTATCCGACAATCGGTGTTGCACCCTAGTAGTTATTAATACAGATACTGGCCTTTGTATTGAGAGGCTGCTGGTTAACAGAGACAAGGTTTTAAAGACCAATCTAGACCATTACCATGTTAGGAATCAAGCATGTTAATGTTAAAGAGTAGTCGTGAGTTTGGAATTTGAGGAGTGACTAGGGAGTGAAAGTACCTAGGTACCCGACGGATGGACGGATGGAAATGGTGTTGTGGAGTGAGTGGTGGCGTTGGGTGGCAGAACGGAAATGCTCTGTCCCAGGATAGAGGTGCAATCAGGCAACTTGTTATCGCCGAACTACGTAAAGGCGGCCATATCACACTTTTTTCAATCTACGGATTACAGCCAGATGAGCCTCGAGGAAGAGCTAGCCGATGACAACTGATAATTAAGGAACCATGGTGGTTGGGTCTTGTGGTGCGGTGTTGATCAGCACGCACGGGGTTGCGCTTTGAGAAAAGACGCGACACGAATGATGTAGATGACTCGGTCGGGAATGTTAGATTTGGCTCAAACAAGCGGACGACCGCTATCAGCGAAACCAAGCACACGCCTCATCAAGCTCTCAATTGTACCCTTTGACCGTGCGAGTCGCCCCAACCGTTATGACCATCACCGGAACAAGAAGTTTGTACGTTCCTAAGTACTAATTAAGCTAGGAAGGCCAGTCCTCCAATAAGAACAAGAAACCGAAATCACTCCGGCCATGTCCATTCATAACCTTGAAGTAAGCACTGCGGCTACCTTAGGGCAACGTTCTAGAAAATGCCGCCTTCAAGAATTGTCTCAAAGGCAAGCGCTCAGTACCCGAAAAGGAATCTTCCGGACGTCGGGTTCGTTTCTCGCTGGAAAACTTGGCGGATGCTGCAAATCAATAGCGGATCTGGTGTAACGCACCACTGAGCTGGGGCAAGTGTCAATCTCGAGCGTTGGAGTCATTATTAATTCAACATTGAGTTAGTGAAGATACAAAAAAAAAAAAAAAAACCAGAAAAGAAAACAAAAAAGAAAGCACAAAGCTATGCCAGCCTGTGTCATTGGCGGGGGAGGGGGTTGCCATTACGCGCTTGCCGCAGTTCTGGTGGTTGGTACCTAGACTTCGAGCTTACACAACCGCTGATGCGATAGTACCTAACACGTCGGGATACGTCCGCCCAAATGGTGCAATCCTCGGCGAGGCGCACATGGGGTATGTACCCGCCCCTTGCTCGGGCTCCAATTTAGAAGTGCCGTTAACTTTCCGACACTATCTCCAGATCTGCCGTTACACAGCTTGCCGCCTAAAGCCCGCACTACATAGGCACTTTAGTCGCGTCTCTCTCGAGTTGTATAAGTAGGGTCGGGCTCAGTCACGAGGTGCGCTTCAACCTTGCCAGCATGCTACGGCCATGGCGGAACTTGCAGGCACGTAGCACAGTTCATTGGTCGGTGATTCGAGCCCAACTCGAGGGTAGCCATGTGGCTCCCGTGTAGAGGACAACGAGCAACGAAAGCACCCGGCACCCCCACGACTTCCCAAACAACTATTAATCTTCTCTCGCCCTTGGCATGTGTTTCAGATTCCTAGGCAACTGTAAGCCTCCGATCCACCCAGGCACACAAGCAGAGGGCCAGACCTCATTAGTAATGCAGCCAAAATCGCCCATCCCCGGACATATTACCGAAAGCCATCACAGCACAGCAACATGACCAAGCCAAAGTCGAGCAAAAAGAAGTCCGATTCCGACAGGCACAAGGAGAAGACCAAGACCTCAGCCCCAAGAGGCGGGGGCAACAAAGACAGAGATAAAGATCGGACAGGGAAGCCAGAGTCCTCCTCGAAGGGGAGGGATAATGAACCATGGCGATACCCATGCATGTGTATCTGCAGATGCCAAGGCCTGGCCGCCGTGGCGTACTCCTGCTGTCCCAACTGCAGACTGGGTATCCACAGGACGTGAGTAATTACATACCATGAAATCCTTGCAGCAAGCGGTAAAAAGGGATGGGTAATTAAAGGAACTGATCGCTGACCAGAACTTAGGAGAGACTGTTAGAATTATATCCTCATCTTTCCTCCTCTTCATCACATTTTCCCTGGGGCATGGTTGGTAACTGCGATCACCTACAATCCGGGAGCATGGTTCAAGCATTGTTCATCTTGGCAATCTAACTTTCATGGAAAAAAGGCGGCATTGGGGAAGAGGACACGTTCAGTTAGCGATTTAGATTTGGATTATTTTGGACATGTGTCATGGTTCTGAGATCACCAGATGATACCTGAGTTACGCCAGGTTTTTTTTTCTCAACTTAATTGGATGGATTCGTTGATTTATACACCTACATGGTTCACAAAGCGATATATCTCCGCCTCGTGACAGAGGTGGCGTAGAATCGATCCGTCACGCAGCAATAAGTCGTCGATATATGGTCTATATGGAGGGATCTATTAATGAAATGGCCTCACCATCTCACTTTTGGTGAGTAGCGTGTATGGGAATATGTACAAGCCCTTGCTTTGACTTTCAGCCAAATACATAATGAATCACAAGATACACATAATTGCAACTCGACCACGCGGCTTCCCTAAACATGGCCTGGTCGAGTCGCACACAGCTCAGCAGTAACCACAGGAGTCATGTGGTTCACCTCGGAGTTGGGCACCAGATGGGAGGTAAACAAAGCAGAGAGCGACCGTAATAGGAGGCAGATCGCCTATAAGAATCTGGTCCGCCTCGAGACCCTATACATTGGTAATTAATTAATTCAACCACCAGAGCCAATCCGCGGAAGGAGAATCGGTTCTCTAATTAAACCCTCGAACAATTTCTCAAACTCACCTCTCCGCAACCCTCCCGCATCCATCGAACTAAATACACATCAAGACCAACGGAGATGGTAGGCTACAATACCGAATCCAGCACCAGATATGAAGTTGGGAGCGAGGACGAGGAAGAGAAGAAGAAGCGAGGAGAGCGCAAGAGCAAGGACGGGAGGCGAGGAGACCGCCGAGGGAGCGACGAAGACGACAAAAGAGACAAGGAGAAACAGAAAAGCAAGAAAAGGAAGTCAAAATACAGGTGCATGTGCCTCTGCTGGTGTCACAGCAAGGTGGATAGGCCCAACATGACGTGCCGCGACTGTGAAAAAGGGAAGCATAGGAGAAGGTGCGGAGTCCCGTATCTACCGAAACATCAGTCCCCTTATTATAGCCTCGAGTATGCTGACCATGGGTCGTAGGATCGATTGATTAGCCGCCAGACGTGACACACCGGCGATGGAAGGTTGGGTTCAGGAAGGAGGATCATTCGCGTGAAGTGTGAGCTGGAAGGGCCACCAGATTGGGTCGGTACCGTGAATAGGATAGGAATAGATAATTATTCGATCATGGCGCTTTTGCGAGACTCGCTTGGCCGGTTCCTGGCTGCTCGGTCCTAGAACAACAACCGCGTAAAATCCAAGCGCAGCGGTTCGCTTTAAATGTTGACCTAGCTAATTAATTATCAGGCAATCCTTGTGACCTTCCTTCGATCCTGCCCTGGTATTGCTCGGGGATATGTAATTATTCTCGAACCACTGGGCTTTACAGTTGCGTCGTTGAATAAGGTACCTTAGTATATCAAGCACGAGAGGATCACCAGGCAAGAGCAACAGTGTGAAGCCACCAGGAGGTGCGGGATGGCCTTGTTCAACTTTCGTCCTTTTTCCAATACATGACAGTGCTTGAAAACATGTAATCAAGGTCAGGAAATGGATATTTATCATAGGTTTCGTCCATCGTAGTATACGCAGCGAGCGGGTTATCCGCCGTTGAGCCTTGATGGACGACCTTTTCCCATTCTTCCAAGCTAGCTCCGACGTAGATTGCTGGGAGCGTTGCCAAGGCTTGGTTATAGATGTCGAGCTCCATATGGATACCAAATAACAGCGTGTTCCCATCCACCAAGGAGAACCCGGCAGGGCTCTCGACAGCATCGATACCCAGTTTTGCGCAAAAGTCCTTGTCTGTTTGAGTGAACCGAGGCTCTTGAATTACGCACTTGATTTCTTGGCCACTCATAGTTTCTACATTCTGGTCAGCAACGACTCGACTCGTTGAGAAGACCAAAAGGAGCCCTGACTTAGATGGTCAACAATGTAACAGAAGGCGGCTGTCTGCATGTGGGCAGTCTTCCTTGCTTTGACGCTCCCGTTGCTTGGTTCGTACGGACCGGGTCCTAAGCAAACGGCCTTCGTGATGACAGGGCGGCATGGCTTGTCCGAGGCCAGCTCGAGAACTTGTCGTAGTTGGCCCCGCCACTCGATTGATTGCCAGTCCTTGGCCGCTGCTTCGTGGTACTTCCAGAGATCATCAACGGAGAGCTCGGGGTTGGGATTGGGCCGAATGCCGTCGGATAATGAGTCTGCCGCTCCATGTATTGAAGCAGGTATGTTGCGCAAACGGCCGCGTCTGCGCTTGACCTGATTCCACTCCGTCTCCATGGCGGCGGATGCAACAACAGATGGTTGGGCGAATGAAGTGAATGGTAAAAGAAGAGCTCTTCGGTGAAAGGTGAATATCAATTGGCAATTCCCGGGTCTGTTCTGCATAGGCCAATCAATTCAATGCCATCGTTTGCTGTTTCTGTTCCTCAACAATGACATTTCTTGAGTTTGAGGCAGAGCTAGGCTTGTTTGTATTCACCAAACATCAGTTCTTCTGGTTAAGAAATTTGGCGGGGCAGCAAGCTGATAAGGACACTGATAGGCAGAACTGGAGTCACCGCCTGCTTGTTTTGGCGGCCAAGCACGGATTCAGGTCCCAAGTCTCCACCCACTCACCAACTACGGATTAACTTGTGGGGAGGGTCGGTCCGCGTCCCCGCTGTTCCTTAGCTTCGCAGCTGCTTCCACTTCTCCTTCGCTGCCTTCACCGAGTCGACCAGCACGGCAACGAATGATCGTCTGCGCCTACAATCTCATTCAGGACCCATGACTCTGCACGGTACTAGCATCGCAAAATAAGGTATCATGGAGAAATAGTTTTGCTAAAAACGAATGCCGATTCGTGTGGCGGGTGCCCTGCGTGCGCTTTGCAATGAAGCCTGCACCTGAACCTCAACCACTTGCTGCGCCGCGATGCGCCTCAGCACCTGAAAACGCCGAGTCCATCGTGCATGTAAGTACGTCCGTACAGTAATTACACACATATAGGACGGTTCCAGACACTTTCGTCTGCGATGCATACATTCTGAATCGCGTACTTTGAATGTACGGAGGTACTTCTGGATGGAACTTGGGATCAAAGTTACGCAGAAACTGTGTATGGGCGGAAGACTGAGCTTGAAGCAGGACCGCTCGCAATTGCCCGAGGGGTTGCGGCACATCATTCCTTTCCAGGTTGGGTGTCTCGGCGCTTAACGGTGCAACAAGGTTGGGCGGGGACCTTACTGGGGTGGAGAGCGGCTTCAGGACCAGATGTGACTGGTGCCGACCTTCAGCCGTGCAACCGCCGGAACCTTGGCATCCTGTTGTCTTGCGCTGTCCCTGCGATCTCAAGCAGCGAGTTCACCATTTCTACCTCGACATAATTGGGACTGTCAAGTTAGACACCAACGCTGTCCTGCGCATTAGCATCTAGAAAAAATGACTTTCAGAACATGAAACTTACACACTACACGGAATACCAGGTGCGCACAAAGCCGGCGCTCGTCAAAAGTTGAGCGGGTTAGGTGGTTCAAGTGGTTTGCTCTCTGCTGGTGGCGGAGAAGCCTTTTGGCGAGGTGATTGACCTGCAATCGCGCTCAGCACAGCGGCTCACTCACAGCCAAGCGGCCAAAGGCGGCCGCCCATTGGCCAGGGGGGAGCATCGGGTGACAGGGGGCGGGAGCACCGGCATGCATAGCTCTCGCTTCTGCAGGCCGTTTGCTTTCTGTGAGTGGTCGAGTTGATGGCAAGCATGCTGCTGCCAAAAGACTCGTCGAAATTGGGTGTGTGGGCGGGTGTTTCTTGTCTGCAGGCCGAAAGGAACGCTCGACCCATGGGCCCTTGCCGGAGCTGTGCGGAGGGGGGCGTCTGCAACAATGATTCGAAAAGTCACTATTCCCGGGCGGCTGGAGGGAGGGGAATTGATTGAAATGAATCGATTGCAGCGCATGCTGCGGTCACTAGATATCACCCTCCGCAGCCCAGCAACGGGTGCTCCCTCTCCCTCCGTATTCCTCTTTTTCGAATTCGCCATATGCCAAGAGAAGTTCCTTTGACATCAAGCCCGGAATATCTTCGAGTCTTGTTGTCTAAGAAGACTCTGGCTGCGCCCAAGCGAATCCCGTCACTTACGAGTCACACGCGGCACCCACGGAGATCAGAGACCGGCGAGGCGCGTTGACCGGGGGATTACGTCTTGGCCATATCTGAGGAACAAATACAAGAGGGAAGATATTAACAGAGAGGAAGGAGCCGTTTGGGAGCGATCCGAGGGATCTTGGGGATCTCTCTCCCTCTTCGCCCACCACAGTTGCTCGATCACACACACAAACCCCTCACCATGTTTTCATCAACGCTTCTCGCCGTCGCCAGTGCGGCGCTCGCGTCCGCCCACACGGTCATCACATACCCTGGGTGGAGGGGCGACAACCTGATCACAAACGAGACGTTCCCCTACGGCATGCAATGGATGTATCCATGTGAGTGCCTCTTAGACAAACCCTCTGCTCTCTCGTGGGCTTTTTTTTTCTGACAAGTCTTCACAAGGCGGCGGCATGCCCACGACCACAAACCGCACCTACTGGCCCACGACCGGCGGCGCCATCGCCTTCCAGCCGGGCTGGTTCTCGGGCCACGCGACCGCTTTCATCTACGTCAACTTGGGGCTCGGCAACATGGGCCCCGAGTTGGCGCCCGAGCTCGCCGGCCCGCCCAACATGAGCCACCCGATGCTCCCACCCTTCCAGATCCTCGGTCCCTCCAAGAACCCCTACCCGGGTACCGTCTGCCTCCCGCAAGTCCCCATGCCCCAGAATATCACCGTCAAGCCCGGCGACAACGCCACCATCCAGTTGATCGAGACGGCGGTGCATGGTGCCGCGCTGTATTCCGTACGTCGTCGCACTCACCCCTCCGGGGAAAGAACTCTCCCCCACTCACCTTTAATTTTTCTCTTTCTTTCTTTCTTTCCTTTCTTTCTTTTCCCCCTTTCCCTCTGATCTGATCTGAACAAGAGAGTGCTGACACTTACTTGCCCCGCCGGCCGAACAGTGCGTCGACATCACCTTCGCCGAGCCCGGTGACCCGCGCATCCCGCTCGTCAACGAGACCAACTGCTTCAACAGCACCGACATCGGCGTCGCCGACATCTACACCCTGACGCTGCGCGAGTCCGGCCAGCAGACCACCCTCGCGGCCGGTAACGCGGCGTCGCGCAGCCTTGGGACCTTGGCGCACTGGGCGTACGCGCCCGTCCTGCTCGGCGGGCTGCTGGCGCTGCTATGATCGACTGATGCGCGCGCGCGCGTGAGGGAGTCTCCGCAGCAGCCAGGGGATGGTGGAGAATGGGAGGTTAGAACGGCGTAGTTTCGCTTCTTGGTCGGGGGCTTGTTTCGTGGCTGGGCCAGGCCTGTGTACTGTAATCCGTACATGTTTTTTTTCTTCTTCTATCACTCTTGGGGGAAACGGCGTTTGGACCCGGTGCGGTTTGTGTGATTCCTTTGGGCATATATCCGACCAGGAGGTCAAGTCTCAATTCTTCCTCTTTTGGCCTCGGTTCATGACAACATCTGCTTTGTTTCACAATGTTTTGTCGCGAAATACAAGGTCGATGTTCGAACGAGGCAACTCAGTTCCCATGTCCTTGGTGTCCGCCTGACATCTCTCATGCTCATCCTAAGATATTATTACTAATTATAAACAAAAAAAAAACCGGAGAAAGAATAATGGCTGACCGTCCGTGTTAGAGACTCATCAGGAGGAAGCGGTTAATGTGTCGACGCGGAGATGGAGGTCAATCACCGTTGCAAGCGGCAAATGAAGCACTTCGGGGGCGCCAACAGATCGAACGATTTTCCCGGGCTATCACCATCCTTTCAAGCTCCGCTGAACGCCTATCGAGATTTATTGACTCTAACAATGTAATGATAGTTCGCTGGCTAGGGTCGCGCGTGCTTTGCCCTGCTTAAACAGCAAAAACTGATGTTGAAGTCGCCCTTGGTGGTGAGAACCCTTTGTCACTCATGATGAATGGCGAGTTTGAGAAGGGGATACCGTCTCACGCTCTTTTCCTCAGCTATCTATGCTTCATAGGCTAGGTAATGTTGCGTCAGGCACCCGCAACTCCATGGCCACCTACAACGACGTCGGGTGCGAGATCGTTCGATGCGCGCTTTCGGAAGCAAGATATACACACCAACTCGGGACTCGCCAAGGCTCACGAATCGTGTCCATTCCGAGTATTTGGACAAGCGTAATGGTAGTCGAGGCCGCAGCCAGCCAAAGGTTGACCCGTTGCCATATATACATCACAAACCAATGCCCTGTGTCCCTACCCTCTTCTCCGTTCACAGGCAGGAACCCCTCATTGCTTCAGATACCCCAAGCACTCCTGCGCAAGCGCCTTGATCCTCGCCTCACCGGACTTCTTCGCCGCTTCGCCTATCGGCTCCCCAACCTCCAGCGTCTTGGCCAGGTCGAGCGCGTCGCCGCCCATGGCCAGCAGCATACCCAGTGTCATGAGCGCGCGGAAGAGCACTTCCGGGTCGTTCTGTCGACGAATGACCGCCTCGGCGACCTGGTAGAGTTGCATCAGCAACTCAAGGTCGACCGAGCCCTTCTCGTTTAGTGCCAGGCAGGTGAAGTTGAACGATGCCGACGTGACTGCAATCTGCAAGTTGAGATTGTCCGCCCCGATGGGCCCGCCTTGATCACCTTCTACTCCCGCAATACGCGCGATCAGGCTGATGATGGCAGTCGCTTCGGCGGCGGCAAGCTTGCGACCTTCCGCCGTGGCAAAGAGGTTGGTTACCGTGCGCAGTGCCATCATGACGTTGTTGATATTCAGCTTGGAAGCGTCAAAGCTCGCGATCAGTTCGGTCAGCGGGGTGTCGGTAGACGGGATAGGATCTTGAATGTCGAGGGCGCCCCTAAGGGCGATGCTGACTACATTGCCGTACTTGCTGTCGCCGAGCGATGCCGAACCCGGCCACGCCACGAAGCAGCGGAGAACGTCGAGGGCGGGGAGGCGGTCGCCGTATGGCCACTGCGTGATGAGATTATAGACGCTCCGCTGGGCTTCGAGGAGCGCTGGCGGGCTGGTCTTTTGGATCGGCGAGCCCATTGTCGTTTTGAGCACCGCCTCAAGACGGTTGACCCCGTCGGGATTCATTGCAATGAGTTTGTTTCCAGCCAACAGATGCTTCTCGTTAAGACTTTTGAGCTTCTTCGTAACCGGTTCCCACTTGGCCTGCGTGAGAGCGAGGTATTCTCTATATGGTAAATACTTCTTAGGTTGTGTCGTCTGGCCAGGCTGAGACTGTGAGCTGGTTCCGAATGAGTCGGCCGGCGGAGCTTCCGCGGTTTGGCCAATGGTCGCGCCCTTGGTGTTGGTTATGATGAACTTTGCGACTTCATCGATGTATGATATGGGGAGCTGGTTATCCCCCAGAAATTTGGTTGCCGCTTCGTATGGGTTTTCTGACAGGTTGTACGGCAGCTTGAGGGGTGGCTTGCCCTCTTCAATGTCTACATCGAAGACGTAGTCGTATTCTCGGCCATTGTACTGAACCTTCCGCCCACTGCTGCCGGTAGAGTCCACCACGGTCCCGACATGGACCCATCTCTGCTCACCTGTCGATAATGGTTAGAAGGCGACAGCCCTGAATATAGACAGTGTTACTGAGTTAAGTCTCACCTAATGACCACTGATAGGCCCCGATGCTGCCATCGTCTTCGAGTACCGTTGTAACTTGGCCGTCCTTCTTTCCTGGGTGGTTAAGAAGCCATGATTTTGGGTTCAGCCGCTCTTTGTTGATCGAAGGACCGAGCTGCTGTTGCGGGATAGCAAACGACCGAACCAGTTCTTCAAAGTGGGACAGCGTCTCGGGCGGTGCTGTGCGATCAGCGTTGCGGGTGAAGACGCGAACCACATTGTCGCTGGCCCCCGTAACGATGTCTCCGTTTTCAGGGCACACGGCGACGGACCAGACGGAAATGGCGGGGTGTGTTATTGTCTGAATACACTCCGAACCCCTCCAGACCCGAAGCGTTCGGTCCTCCCCGGCGCTGACAATCTCGCTCGTCGGCAGGCAGGCGAGAGAATATATGAAGCTATCGTGGCCGTGAAGGGCGCCCACTTGTGTCCCATTCATTTTCCACAGCTGAATTATGCCATCATTGCCGGCACTTGCAAAATCGGCCCCGCTCGGGTGACCCTTGATACCTCCAGGAAGCCTGCACAGCGCGCGAACAACAGAATTGGTGCTCAGAGTGCGGCGAGGCTCAACCTCACCGTTTCCATTAACCTGCCGAAGGTCGAAAATACGAATATAAGTGTCGGCGCTGCCGGTGATGACCGTGTGTTCGTCGTAGGCCAAGACGGCCCAGACGCTCTTGACCTCGCCCGCGTGAACAAGTTGGGCAGAGATCTGCCACTTCTCTGTATCCCAAACTAGCGCTTTCCCGTCCCAGCTTCCGGATACAACGTATGCTCCACGGGATGATGTGTCGAGCGCGCAGACATTGTGGCCGTGCCCGATAAGAAGACGGTCGGCATTGTCAGTTGTGGTCAAGGTTGGTCGCTTCGCTTCAATGATGGCATCCTGCCCGGCAGAAAGAATGAGGCCCTCGGGCCAGGCAGAAGAAGCACGGAGAAAGGTGAGGGAGTTTATGTAGCCGTGACCCTGGCTCGTAATGGTGGCTTCGAATGCAGGAGGTTTGTCGGCAGTCTTGCGCCAGAGACGGACTGTTTGATCGCGGGAGCACGAGAGAACCGTATTTGCTGCCGGGAAGCAAACTGCGCGGACCTAATCATAGGGAGCTTAGCTTATGCACCGCGGTCATGTAAACGCGCGAAACCTACATCTGCATCGTGGCCCTTCAGCTGGGCTGAGAGCTTGAAGTCCGGCATCGCGGTCGAGTTCCGCAAGGCGGCCTTGGTGCTCAAGGGCGGGGTAATCGAAGAGAATCAAGAGACTGCGGGGGAGACCAAAGGCCACCACAAAGGAACGGCAGCAGACCTGGCGCAGCGTGGAGGAGCTAGCGCAGTTATCGTTGAGTAGTCGCCAGACACCTGCGGCGACAGGTCGAGCTAGGATGTGAATTTGTCAGGCGCAGCAAGCAAGATGGAACGACCTGGAATGGCTGTCACGGTGTTCGGGGGATGACGATGGGGAGCTTCCAGAAAGTGGGGTCCTAACCGGTACAGAGTCCACTAGCAATGACCCCACGTCTTGCCGTGGTACATACGTCCTGTAATCCGTACATACCGGACGCACTTAAGGTACTGTATGTACAAGACCTTAGATATAGTACCTGCCTTGAGCAGGAGGGCAGAGGTTTTGCACATCACCAAAAATAATCCGTACCCGTATCAAACGTGCCAGGAAGAACTTGACCTCTGAACGGTTACATCGTCTTTCTTTCCTTTTTTTTGTTGCTACATGCTCATGATCAATAAGTTTCCTTGGAAGATTGACGGAGCCACAGTGGCAGAATCGCGAAGCAATGCAAAGTGCCAAATTATAGCATGGTGTACTAGCTCTATCCACGGGTTGGATGTCGAAGACGGATTTGCAAAGTCAGGAGCAAACCCGGGATCAAGAACGGCGAGTCGATGGATAGAGTAGCAAGGAGGAAGCACCTAATAAAAAAGTAACCACAACCAGCTCCTCGCATTAAGGGAGAAAGTGGGTAGCGCGAAGTCAACCCTTGTTTCCGTTTTGGGGTGGTAGAAAACGGGGCCCACGACTACACTCAGTTGGGCTAACTTCCAAGAGCAAGCGCTCCCCTGGCAGGTGGAACACCCCGCACTGGTCTGGACAACAGAGGCCGTTGGCCGCTGGTTTGTCGCATCAACTCTTTCCCCTTCGCACAAGTGCAAACTCTGCCCACTGAAGGCACCGGGCGCGACGACCATTTTCGACCTAATTCCTCGCCTTCCTTTTGACGAACAACGACCGACTCATGACTTTACGATTTTCCGTTCTTTGGCTTTCGCTTCTCTTCTTGGCTCTTTAAGTGCCCCTTGCCCCTCCTGCCTGATAGATTCAACTGTCATCGGTCGGGCTGCCTTCAGAACCGCCACACCCTTTAGTTCGGGACCGCCCCTATTCTAGCGTCTTAATTGTTGAATTTAGAAGCGCCGACTTCATCCGACAAGCAAGTCTTCTTCCCGTTCGACCATCCTCACTTTCACGGGTTCGCACCTTGTCTCAGATTCAACATGAGCGACTCCAACGCCCCTCGTCAATACGTGCCCTTAACCTGTCATGGCCACTCTCGACCTGTGCCTCACCTGAGTTTTTCACCGCTCGAGAAGGAGGACGTGTATTATATGATCTCGGCTTGCAAAGGTTTGCGAGAAATGTATTTTTTGCGCCGCTGCGTTCGGCTGACCCAAGGTGCCGCAGATGGAAACCCCATGCTTCGTGATGGCCAAACGGGCGACTGGATTGGCACCTTTCTCGGCCACAAGGGCGCTGTATGGCAAGCGAGACTAAGCCCTGATGCTACGACTGCTGCAACCGCATCTGCCGATTTTACCGCGAAAGTCTGGGACACCCACACTGGCGAGCTGTTGTACATCCTTCAGCACGACCACATTGTCCGTGCCGTTGCCTACCCGTTCGACCAATCGGGAATGATCGCCACTGGCGGTTTTGAGAAGAAGCTTCGCATTTTTGATTTGCACGACCAGAAGCCGCCAGGCGAGCAGACGGCGACCAACTCCGACGTTGTCACTCCGGTGACCATCGAGTCTTCCCGAGCGTTCGAGATTGGCGAGGGCGTGCACAAGGAGGCGATCAAATTTATCGTCTGGGCGCAAGACCCTCGAGTCATCATCACGGCATCTGGCGACACTTTGCGTTGGTTTGATTTGCCCACAAGGCGCTGCACCCGCGAGGTACGGCTTGAGGGGGAGATCAAGTCGTGTGAGCTTGTCTCGTTGGCGCGAGGCCACAGCTCACCCACAGATATTGGTGGTGGCCTCCCCGTGTTGGCCGTTGCCGCTGGAAAGACGGCGTACTTTTGGGGCGGACCGAGGGCCGAAGATGAGTTGAAGCAGATCAAACTCCCACACGGAATCGCGAGTGTTGGTCTCGACCTGAAAGGGAGGAAGTTTGTGGTTGGCGAGGAACCGGGCACCTGGGCCCGGGTGTACAGTTGGGATGATACTAAGGAATTGGACGTACACAAGGGCCATCACGGCCCGATTTGGTCCATTGCCTTCTCGCCGGACGGGAATCTGTACGCGACAGGCTCAGAGGACGGGACGATTAAGATGTGGAAGAATTGTGAAGGGTTTTATGGGCTTTGGCGAGGGGGCGTGTCGGGTAACGGCACGGACTAGGAGGCGAACGAACGCCCTCTCGACATTCTGCCTGACACTGCTGGCATCGACGTGCTTCGCAGTCCTGCGCCGGCCCGGAGAGACAACCACGTTGCTCCGGTCACGACCCGCCATTCTGGTTCAAAGGCCACAGTGGTTTCATCTGAGGAACAGAGCATTGTCGCCCTTGTTACCTCTCCGCCTACGGAAGTTGGAAAGAACGCGTCGCTACTGCCACTTGAGCGCGGCCCCAAATCCTCGTGTTCCGATTTGCTCCTCAGTTACGAAGACACAGACAAGCAACCGCGGCCGCGGTGTACCTGCCCATCGTGTCCTCAGCATGGAAGCCCGGCCAAGTCAGGAGACATCCGGATGGAGGAATTCATGCGCCGGTCAGCTCTCCATATGATCAGTGCGGCTAGGCCTTGACCATCCAGGAGGGAGCCGGGTTAGGTTATGTTGGTGGTTATCTGTTTGTCCCAGGAACGGACTGCTTCAAGTCATTTCAGACGGCCACTCCCGTCGACCTGCATATTTTGCAGTTCAGTGATATGGGCGCTGCGAGATGGACTCTTAGATTTGCCTAGCTATTAACGTCCGTTGTCCTTGCCAGGACCTGACCGGGCTGCTGACGTGGTTGTTCCTCGGCGGATCTCACGATCCATCGAGCCATAGAACCCAGCATCGAGAATATACAGCCCAGATATAAATTTATAACAGCATTCTTCACTGCATCTAATGTCGGAACTTTGCTGAGGACCAGTTGCCGGACAGTCCTCCGTACAGAGCCCCCAAGATGAATTGCACAGAGCACCCTGGACCCGCTGTATGTATTGCGTGTCCTGTATGTGCGAACAAAATACTTTCGTAATTAATTTTGCGTTTCTCTCCGTACTATCGAGTGCTGCCCGGTCATACAAGTCCAGTCAGTTCCAGGCTTGAACTTCATACGGAATAGTGGGGTTGCAGGTTGCGAGGTTGCGGGGAGTTTCCCAACGCGTCTTTGCAGGGGGTCATAGCGCCGCAATGGCGCTTCTCTTTTGCTCGGATGCTGAGCCGAAGCAAGCTTAGAAGCGTATGCCTTGCGCATCTGGTCCATTTGTTTCCTCGACCACGAAAAGCAAAGGAGCTGCTCCAAGCTACACCCAACAGTCACGTTCATCTCTCAATTAAAATATTGACCGCCCTGATCCCTCTCTTTCTTCCCGAACCATCAAAATGGACGACGACTACGCAAGTTCCGAGAACGAGCAAGACGAACTGATGGAGGACGCCGAGGATCTCGAGGCCGAGAATGACGCGGAAGAGGAGAACGAGGACGAAGAGGAGGACCCGGACGATCAAGATGAGCCGGAACCAGAGCAAGAGGTAGAGCCGGAAGCTGAAGTCGGTGAAGCCGAAGCCGAAGCCGAAGCCGAGGGCGAGGGCGAGTCCGAGTCCATCGATGCTTCCCAGGCGCTTGCTGCCGATGGACAAGCTACCAGTCGAGATGCCCCCGCCGGCGCATCTGCCGCGCCGACAAGCCCGGCGATCGCGTCGCAATGGCGTCCCGTCCTACGACAAGAGTACATCGACGCCCCGCTTTATGACATCGTGCCGACCATGGCGGCTCCCCAGGCCACGAGCATCAACGCGCTGGCGATTACCCCCGATCTTCGGTACTGGTTAACAGGAGGGTCGGATGGGTACATCCGCAAGTACGACGGCGTGAATACCATAAACGGCAAGCAACAGCTCACTGTTGCCCAACGACACCCATTCGTCGACAGCGTCGTCAAAGCAGGCGTGTTGATGAGCTACTGGGAGAACGAGGAGCCCGCGCCCCCGAACGCGCGCCCCGAAGATAGGGTTCTGTCTCCTGTATACAGTTTGGCCGTACATAGTCGGGCGCTGTGGCTGCTGAGTGGCCTCGAAAGCGGCGGCATCAACCTGCAGAGCGTGCGCCATGACGAGGGCAAGAGGATACACTGCCTCCGCGAGGGCGGGCACACGAATGCCGTCAGCGTTCTGCAACTCGCGCCGGACGAGAAGAGCGTGCTGAGCGGGAGCTGGGACAAGACGGTCATCGATTGGGATCTAAACACGGGCAACGTCATACGCAAATTCGAAGGGAGCGGCGGCCAAATCTCAGCCATCGAGCTGCGCCCGGCCAGCGGCGCGCCCGTCCCCGCCGAGGCGAGCCAGGTCGAGGTGAAGAGCGAGGCGTTTTTCTCCGAGACCAAGCCCCGGGCGAACGGGTTTTTCCAAGATGGCGCGGCCGACGGAGCAAACTCTGGCGCAAACGGGACAGGCACGGTTGGAGATGGCTTGGGGTCGCCGGAGCACGAATCTCTCTTCGGTAGTCCGGCCGGATCCCTCTTCGGCGATGATGACACCATGGGCGGCGGCGGCGGGGGAGCGTTTGGTGATGATGACGACGAGTTTTCACGGGCCATGGACATGGAGCTTCACGACGACTCCAACACTCAGCCCTTGGATAACTCGGCAGATTTCACTATGGGTGATGCCGACATGCCCACCGGCTCCGGCTTGGATACGGGCGGGCAATCCACAACAGACGGCCCCCCACCAGCGCAAGAAGGACCCAGCGCGCCTCAGGACGGTAACACGTCCAGCGACACCATGACCGGTGACACAGCCCACGACATGTCGGTCGACCTCAGCCAGCCCCTAACTGCCACCGAGCCCTCCCAACAAGATCAACAGCAGCAGCAGCAGCAGCAGCACCAACAACAACAACAAGAGCAACAGCAACAACAACAACAGCAACAGCAACAGCAACAGCAACAGCAACAACAACAACAACAACAACAACAACAACAGCCCGCTCCCTCCGATTCAGACCAACAAACCTCCCAGCCTCCAGACGGCCCTCAGCCGCCATCCTTCCACCCCAACGGTGACGGCCCTTCATCCCCCTCCATGGTCTTCTCCTCGACCGCACCACCACCCCAGAACGACCCAACCCAAACTTCGGCCAACACCTTCCTCGCCGCCGCCATCGACGGCACCATCCGCATCTGGGACCGCCGCGTCCCCAACCCGGTCGCGCGCATCAGCAACCGTCGCGGGGTGCCTCCCTGGTGCATGGGCGCGTGCTGGTCGCCCGACGGCAACTGGATCTACGCGGGGCGGCGCAACGGCACGGTCGAGGAGTTCTCGATCCACAACGCGACCAGCTCCTGGCTGCCGGAGCGCACGCTCAAGTTCCCCGCCGGCTCGGGCGCCGTCAGCTGCGTCCGGCCCATGCCCAACGGCCGCCACCTCGTCTGCGCGTCCCACGACATCCTGCGCCTGTACGACCTGCGCGACACCTCGGCATTCAAGCACAGCAAGGTGCCCTTCATCATCATCCCCGGCCCCCCCAAGGCCGGCGTCATCTCCCAGCTCTACATCGACCCGACCTCGCGGATCATGATCTCGGCGGGCGGCACCAGGGGTTGGGATGGCACCTCTACCGAGGTCATGATCGGGTATGAGATTGCTGTTGCTAAATAGTCTAGGACATCGTGCAAACGTAAGTCCTCTAGGAAAGTGACATTTTGGCAGCTGTTTGGAAATGGGTGCGTTGGGGCTGAAAAACAGGCTCTGAAATCAGGCCTGGTCAGCGGATAGGCGTGGTAGGGCGTGCTGATGACGTCCATGGGTGCGGTTATATGGGCCGTTATTATGAGTTTCTTGGGAGGATGGGGAATTGGGGATACCCATATGATACGGCGTTAGAGTTATAATTGATCGAATTTTCATGAGCCACAAAGGGATGGATTCCCGGCCTCTAAACACGACCGTTTTCCTTCACTTGAGCCTCATGTGCATATATAACTCCGTTTAGTGTCACTAGCTGCAGAGATCGCCGTAGTCTTGAGGTGAATCCTGCAACGCTGTTTGAGTAGACTAGAACGAACGCTACTCATCTCGGACCCGACCACTAGCTGGTTGCAAAGAAGCCATCGCTGTGTGCAAAAACCAGGAGACGCTCAGTCTTTCTCAAGCAGGGAGCTGCTGAAACCTCTATCGTTGTAATCCGACAACTGTTAAGCCAACATTGTGAGGAGGGTAGGCGAGCAACAGGCTCGAAAAAAAATTGAGACAAAATGGATCGACAATCTTCATTGTGCAGGGAAAGATGTTGCCGAAAGGAAGATCTCCAGAGAGACAACTTCAATCAAGCAGAGGAAAATCCCTTTAAACTCCTGCATAACGAATTGGAGACAAGAGCAAATCACAGGACAATCAGCCAGTCCTCGCAGTCAGCATCCTGGACACCACCATCTAACTGCCCATCTTCGTTGACTTGGTCTTGAGTGCAGGCCGGAACCTGAGCCTGAGCTGGAGCTTGATACGGCCCTAAAATCTCACTCAGAGGTGCTTCGCACCCGTTCACCGTGGTCGATGGCGTTGGTGTCGAAGCCTCAATCTGAGCGCAAGAGTGTGATATGACTGCATGTCCTGGCAGATTTGCGGGATGCATCTCGCCCGGCGGGGAAGTGTCCGATGGAAGGGGATCTGTGAGGAGGTCAAGCTGAACTCCGGGTAGCCGGATTGGAGCGTGCTGAGTCGTGGTATGGCGAACCGAGAGGTGCTGCGGGACCGCGGCTTGCTGTGGCGGGTCATTCTGCTCTTGAAGGGCAGTGTTCGCCGGACTTTTTCGGCTCGCTTTACCCTCGTGATGCTTTGGCGGGACACTATCCGGCGGCTTGTTCTCTATGACGGGAAGACGCGGCACTCTCTCGCTGGACAGCATCGCAGACTGCCCATTCCCGCCTTGATGGGGGTTGTTGTTCAAAGACATATTGGCCAACCCAGAAACAAGAGTCCCCTGACCGCTGATAGAGACTCCAACCGCCTGGCTGTAGGACAAGTGTAACTGTTGCGCGACTTTGCTGCCTCTTCCGACTCTCTTGCCATCTGCGAGTGTGGTCGGTTGATAGACGTCGTTGACGACTATCTCTTGCCTCCGTGGTTGTGCAGTGGCGAGATGATTGTGTCGGGTCAGCAGCTCGTGCTCTTCTTTCAAGCTCTTGGCATAATCTCCCCATCGCGCTGCGGATTGCGCTGTTTGGATTGGAATAGTTTGCATCAGTGGCTGGGTGTGTCTGCCATTTCCGTTTCCGCTTGACAAGCCAGGCTGCTCTGGAACAGGAACCTTCCGAACAGACCGGAACGGCTGGGGTATCGCGCTTCGGCTGTTCAGCTTGAACATCTCTGTCTCCTCTGCCCCCATCAGCCTCATCTTGTCCATTAAGGACATGCTCTGAACCGCAGTCTGGGTGGGCCCAGTGAGCATATCGAATTCCTTGCAGTCGCAGAAACACTTCTGCCCGCACAACTTCTGGCAGCCATGGCCGCACTCCAGCTTTTCGCGGCACGGTTCACCGCATGGGAGGACGTCATGCGGAAGACTGCATCCAGTATCAACGAATGCACCCAAACAGTATGACGGTTTCTTTGACTTACGCATGACACTTAAGAGCGCAGAAGTGGCTGCAGTTTCGAGTTTGCTTGCAAGGCCAGTCACACCCACCAGAGTTGTCTCCCCAGTCTTCGACTTCCTTTATCCATATTTCTCTGTTGTGGGGCTGACATACAAGAGGGAGACCTCGCTCCCTCTGGATGCGGCCCTGCTTTGCAAAACCCGAGCAGATCTTGTACCAGAGGTCGTGAGAGGCTTGGTGAGCGCCAAGGACGTTCTCAACGTTTCCAAAGACGTAGAATCCCCGACGAGCACGGCTGATGGCGACGACGGCACGGCGTTCGTCTTCCAGAAAGCCGACAGCATATGCGCGGTCGAACTGAGGACTCCGGACGAGTGACAAGAGAATGATATCGTTTTCCTCGCCCTGGTAGGAGTCTACAGTACACACATTGAAGATGGAGCCCATAATCGAAGGGTGACGCTTTAGCTTTCTCAACAAGACCTTGCACTGGCCCTTATAGAATGTGAGAACCGTGATCCTTTCAGAAGGAGTGCCGTTCGCTACGAGATACGCGAAGAAGTTCGTAATCATTTCGGCTTCTCGTTCGTTGAATTTGCTGAAATCTGAATTCACGTCCTCGGGCCAGGTATGGTCGAAGAGCCAAGAGTTGCGGCCGCCCATTCCGAGAACATCAGGACGATGGTTGATAGACTCCACCGAGGGGTGATCGTAGAGCTCCGGGTAGAACGGCTCCAGAATACAACGGAGCTCTGGCTTCATGCGGCGCTGTTGCTTGAGCATCACAAACGGCATGTTCAGGTTGACCATTCTCTGGAAGAGCGAGACATTGAGGTTGTAAGGCGCATCGCCGAGTCGTAAAATGTCGCACTTTGGTGCAAGCTGCTTGTGGTCACCGACCAAGATGAGTTGCTGAATCGAAGGGTACAGGGCAGAGACGATGTTGGCCTCACGGGTCTCGGCAGCCTCCTCGATAAGAAGAGACTGAGGCTGCATTGCGGCAAGGCATCCGCGATATTTAGTCAACCCAGTAGTGGTGCAGCCGACAATGTCGATTCTCTGCTTGTCGACGAGTTGGGCGTTGCCAAGGAATTTGAACGCTTTACGCTGCTTGCAGAGGTCCACGTTCTCGGCGATCAACGCAGCAAACTTTGGGGTCATGGCGTCTAGCAATCTGGCCTGAAAATGCTGGTAGACAGCGCCGCGCAGGTCGCGGTCGATGCTGAACAGATCCTGATTTCGAAGTGCTCGCGCGACGGCACGGTCCCAGCTTGTTAGGTTCGCTGGGTCTTTACCCGACCATACGTGCTTTAGTGGAATGACTGGACCGCGAAGGCGGTATAACTCGTCCTCCTCATCATAGGCGATGTTTTCGATATCTTCTTCGTCCTCCCACTCACATTCGGGGAGATTCTTGCGCGCCTCCGCCTCGCTCAGCTCAAGTTGTGTTGGATGGCGTTCATCACGAATTCTGGCGGGAATGAGGCTGTCTCCCAGCCAGAGCGCGAAGGGGCCGTGTTCATTTATGGCCTCATGGGTTTCCATCGACTCGTCGCAAAGGGAGCTGTACTGGTCTGCGGTGATGATGCCGAAGTCTAAGAGCGTTTGTGGGTCCAAGAGGCGATTGCTGAACAGAGAATCAACAAGTTCCTGGATTTTCCTGACATTCTCCTGGCGCCTAGCATCAATGCTTCTACACTTGTTGTCCGCGGGGATCTGATTTCGCCCACACTTCTGGCGTACTTCGTACAAAGTGTACGGCTTGATGAGATCGCTCTGCGTTCTACCGCCAATTCGAAGGACATTGGTTCCGGCTCTGACGCAGTGTATGAGAATCTGGTCCAAAGCATGATTTGTCTGGGCGGCTACCAGGATGGGAGGACCCCGCCGCCGCCTACGGTTGGCAACCAAGACCCTAAGTGCTTCGACGGAGGTGTACGTTTTACCGGTGCCAGGTGGGCCCTG
Organism: Thermothelomyces heterothallicus; assembly: GCF_042370625.1. NCBI lineage: Eukaryota > Fungi > Ascomycota > Sordariomycetes > Sordariales > Chaetomiaceae > Thermothelomyces > Thermothelomyces heterothallicus. Next base: position 486,046 of record NW_027192581.1, on the reverse strand, counting down.
CACAATCGCAAGCTCCTTGGATATGATGCGATGAAGGCCAAGTAACTGGGACTCATCCAAGAAGCTGAGGTCTTTCAAATCAGGGAGATCACCGTTGACGATGTCGTATGACCCCCACTCTGTCATCCCTTCAGAGCCCGTGGAAGTGGCTGCAGTGACAAGGGTAGAGTGGTCCGTAATCGGGTTTTCCTTGAGGAACTCGGGGTGTGTGTCACTGGTATAAGCTCCGGTCAAGTACTTGTCCAAAGGTGAACTGCGAGACGAGTGTAAGCGCGGGCTGGTTTAGGATTGTTTTACTAGCCACTCACTCAGTCCTTGCAGCATGTTGCAAGCCAACCAGTGAATGTCTAGCAGACTCGAAGTAACCATGCAGCGACTCGATCATGATCAGCTCAAGATGTGGGTCGAGGACGGCATCCTCGGGGTTAGCCCAAACGAGATCGACGACGGGAGGATCCCGGTCGAGTCCATTTTTGTAAGGGCGCTGTGCAATCGTTGCGATCTTGCAGATCTTCTTGAAGCTGTCGCTCTTTGGTGACAGAGCCACAATTTTTCCCGGCTGGAGCCGCTTCGATTGCTGCCATTGAATACGGTACCTTGACCGCTCCGTAGAGAACGAGACTCGGGCAAGCGGGCCGATAGTCGACATCACATATTCCTTGACTCGAACCTGCCAATGCGTCAAAGGTTGACCGATTATATGAACTTGAGTGAAGGCACACCTGCGTGTAAATATTTGTGAAATCGTCATCCATCATCGACTCCTTGCGGCGGTGGTCGGCGAAGCTCCTTACGGAATATCGCAGACCCTCAGTGGCTTCGCGGCGTAGGATCTCATACTGAGCAGCCAGGTAGTCCTCTTTGGAGGACCAAGGAACATCGACGGGGTTCTCGGGTAGCTCGTCAATGTCAGACTGCGTGGCGAGGATCTCAGCCGCAGTGGGAAATTCTGGCTTCGATTGCCAGTCATGCCTCCCTTTAGGGTTGAAGAACACATGCTCTCGGACAATATCTATTGCCGACTGTACCAGGAGAGAAAATCAGCTGCTAGCTCCGGATTGCCAGGAGCGATTTCAAGTCACAACTTCTCACCAGAAAGGACTGACCTGAGTGTTCGCATCGGTGCCGATGATGTTCATGTTGGACACCGCCTGTTGCTATTTGCCTTGAAATTGGCCAGTAGGTACTTGATCAATTTGGAGAAATGGGTGAATTCTGGTGAGTTTTGCTGTGAATGAAAGAATGGAGCTGGGGGAAGATTCAAACGGCCCGGCTACGCCGGGGTCTGGAACAACCTAATTAGACGCAGGTCGCGACAGAGAAGACGAGATGCAGCCCTGGATTTCCCGAGAAAACGAGCTGTGGCGGAAATTGATGGATTAGCAGCTTCGAGACGTGTTGGAATGAGGAAGAAAGGTGCAGGATTTTCAAGGCTGAGGCACGAGTGTCTGTATTTTTGTTCAATCCAGTGAGATAAAGTATGACAGAGAGTTCTGGTATTAAATGCGGTCATTGGGGAAGGCGCAAAGAAGGAGCACTTGCCTTCCCTGTCCTCAAAACGTTTTGGCATTCGGATGATGAGAATGCCTGCCGCACGGTGGCCCCAATAAGTGATACGTATGCTCTTTGTTAGGAAGCTCATCCTAGGAAAACAAATTCTGCACGGCTAGGTGCTTTCAACGCAGAGTTCCGCGAGGTTTGCTGAATGGTTACATAATTAATTACATGTGGTTCCGTTGCTTGATTCACTCCGGGCTCGCATTGGTAATTAGGTCTAATCAACCTTGGCATTCAGAGCGGATTTGGAGACAACAAACCGCGGGCGAGCATTCACCCTAAGACAAGGTCCTGGTCTCCGCGTACGTGCATATAATACTTGGAGGTCTTGCCCAATGATCTTCCCTGGAGCTGTTCGTTCGTTGACAAGGAAACGGAAACTTAGTGCACAAGGTTCATGCCCAAACAAAAGAAATCTCCATTTGCTCGCTGATCTGGAGGCTCCAGGAGGTGGATTGTCGGCGGCCAGTCTCAAGTCAAACACCTCAATTAAACCAGCACGTTGTAGTAACAATCACGAGAGCGACAAAAAAAGTTTGGGAAGATTAGAAATATCCAACCGACATCCCGCACCAGCCGCTCGCTCCGAGCTCTCTCTCGGTTGTTCTCAGAATCACAGATCATCAACTGGTGTGTGTCCGCTCATCCAAGTGAGCTCAGTATCCCTCATAAACTGCGCTCCCCACCGATTCGGAGTCTGCGGCCAGTCCCGAAAGCCCTTGACCAACTCATAAAACGCCTCCACGTTCTCCTCAGATGGATCTTCCACCAGCCTCTTGATGGCCTCCATCAACCCCTCGGGCTTCTCCTTGACCCCTTCCAGCACCCTCAGGAACCACTTGTGGTAGGGATACAGCACCTCGTTCTCCGCCAGGATCAGCCGCCCGCCAAACAGGACCAGCTTGCTCGCCGCCTGCCCCAGCCAGTACGCGTTGCCTTTCTGCCGGGCCTCGCCGCAGAAGCATCGCCACGCGTCCAGCTGCGCGCGGAACCGCACCACCCGCTCCCTCTTGTCCTCGACGGGGTAGCGAACCGCCCGGCGGAGCACGTCCTCGAGCGCGCCGCCCCCGATCCTGTCGAACAGCACGACGGCACCCTCGAGGGCGAACCGCGCCGGCTCGCTCCCGCGCGCGGCCACCTCCCGCAGAAAGCCCAGGCTCAGGTACTTTCCATCGACGAACCCGCCCGCGTAGGTCGCGACCTCGGCGTCGACGAAGTTGATCTCGCCCGTCCGCTGTCGCTCGGCATAGGCCTCCTCCGTCAGCACCACGAGGACGTCGACGTCCGACTCGGCCGTGGCGAAGCCGTGGGCGATGGAGCCCGACAGGATGAGGGCGAGGACGGATGGAATGGGGAAGAGGCGGGCGATGATGTTCTGGATGGTGGAGGCGTGGTGCGGATGCATGCCGGAAGGGGGGGCAAAGGTTGGTATGGGGTCCGAGGAGCCCATGATGTGTTCGTGTGGAGCGGTTGTGGATGATATTATTATAACTAGAGCTGTGGAATGTGGGTAAATGTCGGGATGGTTCAAGACTAGGCTCAAACACACGTTCTGGAGTTGAGGGAATCGACGAAGAGCACTCTGAGAGGGCGAGAGTAGGAGTCTTTGATTGACCGGGACTCGCACTCTGCGCTATGCATCTGATCGGTTTTTATAATTCTCTTTCTGAATGCCTCGCCTGAGCGTGATCTTTCTTGACTAATAATATCCCCGATAACGGGGCGGGAGGGGACAACTGAGCAATGTAGGCTAAAATCCATCCCGTGGGCCGCCGATCTTCCCTTGTCGAATCATACATTCTGAGTTCTCTTGACCACGGCGTGCTTCTCCGAGGATGGTGTCCGGACTGCTGTCACCGTGCCGGGATCGGAAAACGCGTCGGCTACGGGCTGGTTCATGCGCGGAACCCCTTGCAACTGCGATCGCAGTACCTTTTTCGGCCACAAATAATTAATCACCTGAGACTCCGGAACAGTGTCGTTTCTGCCATCTTTGGCCGGAATCGGATGTACCGAGACTCGGCTACGAACGGGACTTCTTACCTGACTTGGTCAGATGATTCGCCCAAGAGAATCGCTGCAGCGTTAATTAATGCTTCGGCCGCTACGAGGCGAACAGCGGCTAACACACCTCCTTGGCACAAACCCAGTTGTTGTAGACCATAAACCCAGGGTCTGAAGCGCACAGGGCTAGATTAGCATCTTTAAGCCAATAATATTTTAAGGGAACGGACTTCGGGAGAGATAGCTTGAGGCCACTTGGCAAGCGAAGGAATCGCTGCTTGAAGGAATTTCCAAGCGCAATCTGCATCTCAGTACGGGGGGTAGCATCTATTAGATAGCGTTTACAGACAAACCTTACATGATCTGAGACATAGACATAGACCGTACTGGGGGAAGATGATGTTGGACCGGATCCCACCAACGCATTGCTGGTTCGGAAAGTGATCAGTGTCCAGCTCGGGATCCATGCAAGGAGAATACATGCTCCCTCCCCAGTTCTCGGCCGTGTAGCAGCGGTAGCACTGTTGCGTCTTGTTCCTGAGGTTGTCCGACTCGCGCTTGGTCGAATCTCCGCTGAGCATACGGAAACCCTGGAGGGACATCGTTAGCAACGATGAGCCCGCCCCGGTGGCGCTGGAATCTCCTGTTCGCGTACTGCTTTGAAGTACAGGTTCGCTGTCCAATAATTGGAGAGATCCTCCTCGAAATGGCACGTCGTGCAGGACCCGAGTTTTGCGATATCCGTGGTAGGCATCGAGGCAGCGAAGGCGTTCCCTCCTAAAACCTGGTGCATATGCGATGACGGCGTCGCGCCCGGTTCCACGAGACTTGTCTTCGTCAGTTTCCGGCCCGGAAGTTCTTGATGGTGCGCAGCCTGGAGGCTCAAACGCACGGATCAAGCCGCTCAATCACGACCTGTGAGCAGCCAAATCGAAGCATTGCTGAGGAGCTCGTTCGAGGAGGCCCCCTCAGCATCGGTTCGTCAAGTTCATATTCTGGGTAGTACTCTGCCCTTGCTAGGCCAGCAAATTTCCCACAGGCCAAGAGGTATGAAAAGAACATTGTGACGATGAGCTGATCGCAAGAAAGAACAGTTCTGAATCACCGCACGTAAACTGCGTCAAATACGCCTTTCTGGATCGTGCTTCGCCGCCAATTCACCATGGCACAACAGGAATCTGGGTGACTATATGAGGACATCGAGTAGATCCGAGGAGCCAGACTTTGCCGCGATGTGCCGTATATTTACGTGCATCGATGCTGCATCGCTTGAAAACTGGCAATATCTTAGTTAAAAACCTGGCCTATGGGAGCGCCCCTCGCCTCTCGAATGCCGCCTATTATGCATCTGCCGCTTTTGCCCATAAAAGTTCTGTGTCTGCTCAGAAGGGTCAAGAACAGGTAGCTTTAAGGACAAGAAACTGCACCTTCTAAACAACAACGAAGACCAGAAGCTGTCGTTATCATTGGGAGGGCGAGAACGTGTTTCTGAACCTGGTAGTTCACTTTCCAAACTGCTGACTCAGCAAAGCTTGTGTCACGTATTAAAGACGTTTTCTGAGAATTAAAACGGTCGGGAACGCGTATGCGATAAATGCAAGCTGATTGGATATCAGCTCAGGGAGTTCCAAAATTGCTGCACAATGCACCTTTTTTTCAGGGAGCCTCGCGTGAAGCGCGCACAGGCTGCAGTGCTGCTGTCTATTAATTATATCACTAACTAGTTCACTCCTTCAGGCTTGACCGGATGCAGGATCCAAGCCTTGGATAGTGCATCGCTGATCGCTGCCCTGCCTTGTTGTGTTGGCTCGTTGGCCACAATTCATCACTTGGCCCGCCTTCTCTCCTCGGCCTCTTTCCTCCACTTGCCGCCAAGCCTCCACTGCACCGCGAGCCCCAGCATCGCGACGAGCTGGGCCCCAACGCAGACGGTGCACGCCGGCCCGACGCCTATGCCATTGATCATGGGCATGACGAAGCTCGTGCCGCCGGCGGCGAACAGGCACCGGGCGAGATTGAGGCTCGCGCTGGCGGCCACGCTGCGGTCGTGAAAGACGTCGACGAGGCACGTCATGACGACCGACTGCGTCGCGATGGCCGTCCAGCCCGTCACGAAGGTCGTCACGATCGGCACGGCGATGTGTACCCGCTGGGGGTACTGGATGGTCCAGCCGAAGACGATCACAGACGCGCACTGCAGGAGCGCAAAGACGGGGACCAGGTGCAGACGCGCCTTTTCGAGGGGGAAGTCATCCTCCGCGTCACCGTCGGTGTCGACGGCCGCCCGTGTCGATTCTAGCTGAAACTCGTACTGGGCCTTGAAGCGCCGATAGTCCATGTCGAGGATCTTGCCCATGATGAGCGTCCCAATCATGGAACCGACGCCGTTGGCGATAAAGGTCAAGCCAATCTCGGTCTCCCCGAGGCCGTAGTGCTCCTGAAAGAGACTGGACATGGCCGTGATGGTCATCTGCCAGACGGCGTAGTACACGGCGAGAAAGACGATGATCGGGGCGGCTTGCTTGCTGACGAGAATGTGAAAGGGACCGACGAGGTCGATGCGTTTTCTTGCCGGCGGCTCCGACGGCACTGTGTTGGGATCCCATTTGATCTTGGTGGTTCTTTGGTAGACGACCAGGGGATACTTGGCAGCTGGGTTCGACGGCGTCCGGCTCCCGTTCCCGACGATCGACCTCAGCGTCTCGGGCATGAAAAGAATGAGGAGCACGAGGAAAACACCGCTGTAGATGGCCAAGAACCAAAATATGGACCTCCATCCCAGGGATCCCGCAAGCGCCCCTCCGATCACAGGTCCCACAGCGACAGGCACGAGCAGCCCTGCCTGGAAGATGCCCATGAAACCCCCACGCTCATCACGGGTGGTGATGTCTCCAATCGCCCCGGAGCCAATGGCAATGGTGCTCGCGCTGCCGGTGCTCTGCAAGCATCGCAACACGAGCACGGCAGCATACGTCTTGGCCTCTGCTAACCCGATGCAGGCCCCGAAGAACACAACAAACGTGCCGCAGTACGCGATCCGGCGCCCCTTGACATCTGACACAGGACCCCAGAGGCTGGGCGCGATGGCTTGAAACACGAGGTACGTGGTGACAGTGAGGTTGACAAGCTCGATGGAGATGCCGAGGTCCCTGGCGACTGTCGGGAGGGCAGGGAAGTAGATGTTGGACGCGAAACCGGAGACTGCATGATTCCATTCCACTTGTCAGAGTGCCAGCCTTGCAGCCCCGGAACGAGGTCACACACTCACATGTTGCGGCGACAGAAACGACCAGCACGATCAGTGCTTTCTGCCGCTTGTCGAAGATGCTGTATGGTGCCTCGGGAGTTTCTGGTGGAGGAGGCGTTGCAGGGGGAGTGTCGTCGGTTGGAGCTGGTTGGGCTTTCGTGGTCATGACGGGCAATCTTGTCGCGAAACAAGTCTAAATGATCATGGATGAAGGGTAGGTGAGATGATAAGTCTGTTTTCCAGGTCGAGGTGGAGGTACTAATAAGTAGAGATCACGAGCCTGGCTGACGTCGCCTGGCGGAATTCGGAGTTGAGATCCGTTTTAGGGGTTTAAACCCCGGGACCCGCTCCGGAGTTGAGCGGAGTTGAGCTGCGAAATAACAGGAGGCGCATAACCCAAGACCCAGCCAGCCTGATCAAGACACAAACCGATAGTTATGAGTTAGGCAAGTAGTTACCACGACAGCCGTACCATTCGTTTCCTTGGTTCTTTCAGTTCCTTCGATTTTCCGGTCCTTTGTATTTTCACCATGGGCTCTGTGCAGCAACCCGAAGAGGCTGAGCGCAGCGTGGCATTTGGCCAACACTACGCCATCCTCCAACTGGACCTGATGTCGGTTCTGATAGATTCCGCCCAGGACGTCGACGAAGGGCAAGCGTTCATTTCCAGCTGCGTGCGGTGGAACGATGCCGTGCACCGCAAGGTCCATCGGCCGCCCACCATCTTCACCACTCTCTCCTTCTCAAATGCTTCGCAACCCGAGTTGGCACCCGACGCCGACGCCCCATTTACCAAATTGGTACGAGAATTCGGCACTTTTGAGCGAGGTTCCCCCGGGGTCCGAATAGATTCTCGCTTCGTGGTCGATGAGAAGGACATTGTCCTGGAGAAGACAAGATGGTACGCCGGCGCCGGGAATGCCCTAGAGCAGATCCTAAAGTCGCAGAACATCGACACGGTTGTTGTTGTACGTTGCCAGTCAAGCTCTCCAAGACCGATCGGGCTGTTGACAACGGCCATTTTACTTTAGTCCGGCTTGACACTTTCGGGCGTGGTGACGAGCACGGTTTATCGGCTGTTCGATTTGGACTACAGGGTATATGTCATCGCGGACAATGTGCTGGAAATGCCGGCGGGCCAGGCAACGGACTTTAAGCGCGTTATCTTGAACACTCTGTTTCCCAAGATGAACGTGCATGTCATCTCGATTGAGCAAGCCTTGCTGGCTCTGGAGCGGTCTTAGGATTAATGCTATTTCTTTGTCTTGTGTTTTCCTATCTCTGGTTATTATTCCCACTGGTCTGACGGGGCAGAGGATACAGTAGGATACAGTGATAGTAGTCTACAAGCGCACTGCGAGAAGAATGGTTGGAAGAACGGTTCGCTCAGGCCTACATGCCATGCGTGCAGCTCGTTACCGCATACATCATTGTCCCAAACTCATCGACGCTCTGCAACCACCGGTCCACTCTGCTGTGTCTTTTGACAACATCTGCCTCGTCCAAGTCTGGGGGGAGTGACCAAAGCTCGTCGATGCGAAGGCCGCCCTCAGACCACTCGGCCAAGTAGACGTTGTATGATTTCTCCCACTCGTCCCGGGTTCCTGCATGCCATAGCCATTTGCTTGCTGGCGCGAGCAATCCTCGCAACTCTGTTCCGAGGAAGGTCGGGAGCCCAGCTTTGGCAGAAAGCATGTTGTCCAAGAGGTACATGGTGAACAGCGTCCGCCGCTTTGCCTCCGCAACGATCCAGGACTCCCATTTCGGACGAGTTCCACCTTGCTCGGCTGCGCACACGAGACCCTGCGACGAGCAAGAGCATGCAATCTCTTGGAGATTCATGATGGCCTGGCGGAGGAAAGGATCGGCTTCCCGCCCGAGCAGGAAGTAGAAGACCAAGATACATATCAGATAGGCTTGGAATGCAGCAAGCAGAGTCATGTCGTCGTAAGTGTCGTACTGCCCATGGAGCTTGTCCATCTCGCGCTGCAAAACCTCCGCAGCGACCCCTTCGCTACCAGGCAGCGGCTTTTCGCAGATCCGAATCAAACTCAAGCAGGCCGAGAGCGGCGGGTTCGGCCCTGTCTGAAGCGGCTGTGCTGGGTGTAGAAATGGCAGGCTGCCATGGCCTCGGACCGCGATAGCCGCGTAAGATTTTAAGATTCTGTAGGTGAAGGCTGTGACGGCCGTGGACAGAGTTTTGGTGGTCTGTCCAGGGACAGGAATGTAAGAGTTGAGCCAGCGGTTCCGGATGTCATCCGCGTTGATGGGACACACAAGGTCGAGGTGCGAGAAGTCAAGTGCAGCCGACCCTCGTTGGGCACCACGTGTCACCTCGTGTCTCTGACGACCGGAATGACCGGCATCTGTGACGTTTGTCAAGGCCGTGTTGGCCGGGCTGGGAAGAGTAGCACCAATCGGAGGCTGTATCGATGCGGCGATTGGATTCGAGGTCTGACTTGTCGCTTCCGGTTCAGGGGTCAGTCTCGAGACTGGCCGACTCCCGAGCATTGAAACCGGGCTGCACGATTCCGTTTCCTCAATGACCGCTGTGTCTTGGAAAGAGGCTCGAGAGTGGAATGCTTGGGAATATGTGCAGGCCAATCCTCGCAGGGCACATCGGCCACAAGACGGTGCCTTGTGGTCGCATTTCGCCTTTGCATTCGAGCATGGCTGGCAGGCCTTTTGCCGTGATGTCGAGTATCTCGTAGTTTTCATGTCTGAATGGAAGGGGCTAAAACGTGGGGTTGTCTGCAAATATTGCTGAAGGGTAGGGCAGGTAACGAAGGTGGTGATGGTAAATGTCGCTGGATTGGTGGGCTGACTAAGGATGGTGAAGTGAGATGTACGGATCCGTAGTTACGGGGTAGTTATATTAGCCTAACTAACGAATCGTGCTGCGGGACACTGTATCCAGAAAAGGCGTTGGCTGACCGCCAATGAGTTGTTATCGCCACCACCCGCACCTGGCCAGTCCTTCATTGTCTTGGCCCATCTCACCATCAGTTTGATTCTCCTAAATTTTCGATCTCACGATTCCTACCTCATATTGTTTTCCTGTAAATTCAATTATTCTGTGTTGTGAGGATTGAGATAAAAGAGGCGATGGATTCCGATGGTGGCACCGTTCCAGCCGTAGCTCTCCCTGCTACGGTCGCTCGCACACCTGCGAGGAAACGCAACTAGACGCACGACGATAGCACGAATAGCACATCAATCTTTTCCAAGGCTCCAGCCGCTACATATCGAGATGGAATGGGCGATGGCACATCCGTTGACAACGGCCCGGATCAGCCAACCAAAAAAGCACGTCTTGCCGTAAACTCTGCCGCCACTGCGCCCGAGGAAAAACGACTCCGCAGGCATGTTCCTCTCCAACTCAACCATCATAGAATACACTGACCAATGCTGACCAAGCCAAACCTTACTCACAGATACCGTCCTCAACCTCCCAAATCCTTTCATGACCTCTACTTGCGCGCCACAACCCAGCGCTTCTACGTCCTCTCTCGTGTCCGCCGTGGCAAGCGCCGCCCCTTGGCCACCGCGTCCTCCGGCCCGGACCGAGGAGCAGCTGAGGAGGCGGAGGAGGAGGAGGAGGAGCTGTCCGAGACCGTCGAGCTGACGGGGTCGACGGGCAACATCTACACGGTGACCATCTCCCGCCAGCCGACGTGCGACTGCCCGCACGCGCGAAAGGGCAACCAGTGCAAGCACGTCGTGTACGTGCTGGCACGCGTGCTGCGCGCCAAGTTTGATTACGTCTATCAGTTGGCGCTTCTAGGGTCCGAGGTGAGGGAGATCCTGGACGGGGCGCCGCCGCCCTCGGGAGAGGGGGGTCCCGACAGTGATGGTCGTGGGGACGGAAAAGGGAAGCGGAAACCCGTGGAGGGAGATTGTCCGATTTGCTTCTGCGAGATGGGGGAGAGTGAGGGCGCTGAGCCGGTGGTGTGGTGCCGAGCGGCCTGCGGACAGAACGTGCACAAGGCTTGCTTCGAGACCTGGGCGGCTACCAAGAGGAGGCAGGCTAGTAGTGGCGGCGGCGAGGTGACGTGTCCATATTGTAGGAGCGCGTGGGAGGGAGACGAGGACATGCTGAAGACGATACGGAGGGATGGGAAGCGGAATGCGGATGGCTATATCAACGTCGCGTCGCAGCTGGGGATCAGCACACAGCGAGGTGAGTCTTCCCGGAATAATCTACGCAGTAAGTCAGCTCCGACTGCCAGATTCCTGACATTTGCCCAGACTACAGCACGTATTCGAGATGGTGGTCCGGTCACCCTGATAGCTATCGCCTCCGGTATTACTGAGAAACAAATGGGGGGCCGTGCCGGCGTGGATACTCCCGAGGAGGCAGCTCTGGCTGAAGACTGACTGCGCAATGGCTGCATAAAATTTCCTTCCTATATACTGATAACCTCTTTTGGTGAGCGATGCATTAGGTGCTCGCACTCTGGTGCTTACCCAAGCGAAAGGGAGTGAGTTCAAGAAGATCAAGTTGCAACGGCCGGTCTATCATGGGTATAGTTATTCGACGGTTGTCGAGCCTATTCTCCCTTCGATTTTTTCTCCGATCGTGGACGAGGGGCCTGTCTTGCATGTTGATACCCCCAAGAAGAGCAAAACCTCAATCACACTCCAAAAGACGGCTCTCAGCAACATAATCACCCGTGCACCCATTCTCGAACCCTTCAACTTGTCCTATAACTTGCGCCGTATGAACAGGGTCAGCAACATATGCATCATATATTTGCGCCCGAAAACGTCACAGTAATTAATGGTATAAGCCCGAGAGATACCAATAAGGCTTCGAGGTAACTTCATCCATAGATAGGGGAATGTCGCACATGGCTACAGTATCTACTTTATCTTCGAGCTCTTTGATCTAGGTGTCGTCGGTAGGCTGGTGGAATCAGCGGCATGCGCAGCGGAGGTTGGCGAACGAAAGTGCGCACGCCCCCCCCGCTTGAACACGTGGTGACGAAGGCCATACCATGCCAGGTAGTTCAGAATGTGGAAATGACCGAGCTTAGGCAACGGACCTAGTCTAAGCTACATCGGGCAAAGCTAGGGACAGGATTCCGTGAGTTTTTACACGTCATCTCCAAAGACTCAGTCCTCCCATTTCGTATGTCTCGGGTCTCAAAAGCAGGGATGCGGGTTCGGAGGAGTCGGCGAGGAAGATAAAGTCAAAGTCAGAACAAGCTCGAAACAAGCTCAGCTGGGCACAAGGCTAGATGGGAGTGGGTCTTGGTCAAGAAGATGGGCAGAAGGAGGCGTGCTACAAATATTCCTTACTCGCTAATTTCTAATCGGAGGATGTAGGCATGTATGTAAATACGTGTCCAGTCAGCAGATCAAACTAGATCATGCATGTCAGGTCCGTAATCCGGAAGCAGCACGCACGGTATTAATACAAGTGCAGACGAACGTCAGGAATGTAGTTAATGCAGGGATGTTGTACGTACATACATGGAGCCCGGGGGCCCGGTTCCGTTGTTTCGCGGGCAATGCCGAACACCGCAACCCGCGGTCCGGCAACGGCAGACGGGTACCGCCGGCGCATTATACGGAGAAGCACCGGCAAGGTCCATGACCCAAGGAGACTGTCGACCGGAATCTGAGGGTCCCGATTTCGGTCTGGCCAGGACTCGCTTTGCGCTTGAATTATGCAGCCCGTAGCCGGAGTGCTGGGTTGAACTACTGATATTCGAGGGCACCAATTTCAATCTTCGGGTTCAGGAAGCAACCTTCGAGGGTCCTATTTGTGCACGACTTAGATATCCGCAACCGGGTTCCGCGCTCTTCCAGAGAAGAAGTGGTCTTTGTGTTGTGCGGGAATGCGAAGACGGGGGGAAAACGCAAAGCGAGACAAGCAGAACCAGACTTGGCGGACGACGTGGGCTGCCCTGGGTGGGTGGATTGGGGGGTGCGAGCGGCCCGGGTCCGAGAGGTGCAGAACCGATAGAAGGAATGGGCCGCGTGCGGCGCAGCTGCCTGGCCTACCGGGCCCTGGACACTGGATTGCGGAGGCGATGACCGGCCAGGTTCGCCCAATCGTGTGGGGTGAGATGCCAACCAGGCGCCGCGGCCTGTCTGATGACCCCGGATCGCTCGCATTGGGGGGCCTCCCCGGGCCTTGCTTTGTTTGGCGGCCGCTCAATCGTTTTTGTTCGGCGGCTTAGCCCACCTCGTCGGTTTCGCAGCAAACCGGTGGATTGCCGGGTGACTTGGTTCGACTGTCCCGGCTGGCCGATGATGCTGGTAGATGGCTCCGGATCGATCTGCCTCAAAACGCCGGCTCGTACGCCACCGGCGATCGAGGACGGGATTCCTGTTGGGAAATCGGTCGGGTTGGAACCTCTCGCGCCACCTCATGCGCATTGAGGTATGGAGTAGGTACACACATACATTCTGCGGAACGGCAGTGCTGTCCTGTGGCCCTGGGTTCGCATGTCTTATGCACGCAAGTGGATGAAGCGCGAGGCAGCCGCTTATTCGCAGTTTTGCAGTGGTGGTAAATGGTGCCAGAACCAGGTGCCTGAACCTGCGTCGTAGCGTAGCGATGCAGGTTTGCCTCCAATCGACTCCAGCAGGCGGCCGCTGAGGCAGGCCAAAAGGCGGTCTCCTGCTGGGTCCAACGAGGCTTGTGAGTCACTAGCCGATTGTGGAGATGGCACCTAGCGCACTCGCAGGCTTCCAGGCCACGGCGCAGCGCCTGCAGCTGACTGCAGATCTCCCCCTGCTGCAAGCACACCGGGCAGGCTCGGCATGAATGAATTAGAGTGCTGCTGCCTCGCCCTATAAAGGCGAGCTCCCCGTCAGCTTTCTCACTTCCTCAGAAGCGGACTTGTGAGCCTTCGTTCAGAACAGCCTTCCCGGCCGTATTGGCATATTTCCTTTCCTTCCAGAACGACAATCGCTCATTGCAGAGGCAGCCTTAGCAATGCCTCGTTGCTGGCCTTCGTTCCGCTTCCGCTCCAAGAAGGAAGCGGGGGTGTCCACCAAGCCGGGAAAGCTCCCGGACAGCGGGTCCAGCGCCTCCACGCTCGACTCCGACGCCAAGAGCAAGACAGCGGAGCAGAGCGAAAAGGTCAACGGGCTGGAAGAGGATAAGGAAGAGAAGAAGGACGACAAGAAGAAAAACGACAAGAAGAAGGTCAAGAAAAAGAAGGACGAGAAGGAGGAGGATGAGGACTCCAAGGAGGATGGAGATACGAAGGACAAAAAGGAGGACGACAAAAAAGAGGACGACGATGAAGATGGCGAGGAGGACAAGGACAAGAAGGATGACGAAGACAAGGAAAAGAAGGTGATTGTGGGCTCGGTCAGCGAGGCCAAGAATATTTACAAGGGCGCCTCGGACGACGACGGGAACTGGACCTGGGTCGACAAGTATCCCGATGGCGTCGAGGAGGCGGCCGAGAACGAGGAGACGGCCAAGTACGCCATCGTCGTGCGAAACCAGAAGAGCAACGACAGCCGCAAAAAGCTCGAAGCCCACAGCATCATCGTGCAGAGCCCGCAGATCAGGGCCGCACTGGCCGAAATCATGGCCGACTACCCGGGAGTCGCCTGCGAGCTGACGCGCCTCGAGTTCGAGGCGCCCTTCAAGCCGTTTGTGCACCGATGGTATGTATCCGCTGCTGTAATTACCTCCGAGAGTGTGCGCGCAAGAGTGGGTGGGGTGAGAGCAGCCAAAGCTGACGAGCTCGCACCAGGAACGAGTTCCAGAAATACATTGAGAAGCCAGATCTCGATGAGAAGACCAAGAAGGACATGAAGGTGCTGATTGACATTATGAACTACGAGATTGGCGACAATGTCAAGACGTTCCAGGATTACGTCAAGAACGGGGTCGTGTGCTTCAAGGACCTGTGGATGATCTTCCAACCGGGCACCGTCGTCATCGCGACGGGCCAGGGCCAGCTCAGCGCCTTCGAGATGGTCGAGACCGAGTACCAGACGACCAACCGGGGCCGGTTCCTGGTGGTGCGGTGCGACTGCGTCGACTACGGCGGCAAGGAGTTTGGCAGGTACCAGGAGCAGATCCTCATCCCCGAGTTCATCGGCACAAAGAAGATCACGGGACTCAAGGTGTACCCCCTGCACTTCCACAAGGACAAGGAGTCGGTCGAGGCCAAGCTGATCAAGCGGGGCGAGATCTTTGAGAAGCTGGCCGGGCATCACTACAAGCAGTACTCGGGCAAGGCGATCGGGTGGGATCGCGACGAGAACGAGATCGAGTGCGAGGTCTCGGGCCGCATCATTGTCGACATCGACAGCTTCAATCGCTTCAGCCCCTGGCGGGTCCGGTACGTCAACGAATGGAGCGCGACCGACCTGGACCGCTTCAGCAAGTACAAGGAGAAGATGGGCATCACGGACGACAAGTTCGTCCTGCCGCCCTACTACCAGATGCTCGCCCGGTCGCGGACGCGCGGCTACTCGCTCAAGTTCAAGAAGTGGCTCGACTTCTTCGTCGACCAGATCACCGAGGTCGAGTGGAACACGACGGCGTTCGACCGGCTAGTCCTGCCGCCGGACCAGAAGGAGCTCATCATGTCCTTCTCCGAGTCGCAGATCGCGGGTAGCCAGTTCGACGACATCATCCAGGGCAAGGGCAAAGGCATCATCTGCCTGCTGTCGGGCCCGCCCGGCGTGGGCAAGACTCTGACGGCCGAGGCGGTGGCCGAGACGCTCCGGGTGCCGCTGCACATGCTGAGCTCGGGCGACCTCGGGTCGAGCCCGTGGGAGGTCGAGCGTGAGCTCAGCTCGATCCTGGAGCTCGTCGCCCGGTGGAACGCGATCCTGCTGCTGGACGAGTGCGACGTCTTCCTCGAGGCGCGCAGCACGCACGAGCTGGAGCGCAACAAGATCGTCTCCATCTTCCTGCGCACGCTCGAGTACTACGAGGGCATCATGTTCATGACGACCAACCGGGTCGAGGAGATCGACGCGGCCTTCCAGTCGCGCATCCACGTCAGCATCGAGTACCCCGACCTGACGGCCGCCTCGCGCCGCACCATCTGGACCAACTTCCTCCGCGGCTCCACCATCAAGAGCTCCCTCACCGACCGCGACATTGCCGAGCTGGCCGAGCTCAAGCTCAACGGCCGCCAGATCAAGAACGTGCTCAAGACGGCGCAGCTGCTGGCGGCCAGGAAGAAGAGCGAGACGCTGGACCGCAAGTACATCGAGACCGTCCTGGGCATCGAGAAGAAGCGGCCCGGGGCACCCCAGCAGATGATGCACTATCTCTAAGTCGTAGTAGTTGACGGTCGGCCGGTTTTGGGTAAGTAAGGGCGCAGACGGGTGGGGTGCGGAAAGGCGTTTCGGCTCGGTGGGATGAAATGAAAGAAACGGCGGGCTGGGGCCGGTCGGTAATTAAAGGGAATAAATATTACGGGGTCTTGTGGGAGAGCATATACATCCATCTTTTGATGTTTGTTTTACTTTCCTTTTTTCTTTATATCCCTTTGTTTTTCCTTGTTCTCGGCGATGTCCTGATTTGTCTGTCTGTAATTAATCACGGAGTTCCAATTGATATTAATCATCAACAGGCGCTGGATATTGATTTTTTTTTTTTGGATCGTCGACTTGATTCATTCGGGATTACTCTCTCTCTCCTCGCTCATTTGGCCTACCAACCATCGTTGTTTAAATACCCTCTTAAAGATTATGACTGTTCCGTGCCATAATTATTAATATCTTCGCAAATCATCCCACATGGACCCGGGATCCTTGTCATCGTCGTCAGCGGGTGGCATGGTGACTTCGTCCTTTTTGGCATCCTCAATCTCCTTGAGGAACCTCTCCCCGGCTTCCTTGTCCCCCTGGAACAGGGTGTCGGCCACCATGCGCCGGGGCGTCTCGCCGAGCCACTGGAAGAGCGAGAAGTCGCGGAACTCGCTGGCGCGGAAGATCTCGAGCATCTCGACCTCTTCGTCGCCCACGTTCTCGACAAAGTGGCCCATGTTCTTGGGCACGATGCCGACGTCGCCGGGCTGGTAGTCGAAGGTGCGGGCGCTGCCCTCGGAGCCGAAGACGGTGACGCGGGCGCGCCCCCGCAGGAAGAGCGACCACTCGTCGGCGTTGGGGTGCCAGTGCATCTCGCGCAGCGCGCCGGGCTCGATGACGACGTGCGCCGCCGCCACCGTCTTGGACACGGGAAAGTTGGTCGCGCTGTCGACCACGCGCACGCGCCCGCCCGTCGTGTTCTTGGGCGGCTGCGCCAGCAGCCGGTGCGTGAACTGCTGCGTCGACTTCTTGACGTGCCGCCCGGCGGGGAACTCGTCCCGCAGCGAGTCGGACGGGCGGGATCCCTGGAAGATGTAGCGTTCCGCCGCGGGAACGTGGGCGAAGATCTCGGGCGGCAGGTGGAAGTTCTTGGACAGGACGGACCGCGGCGTGTGGGCGAGCCAGTCGGTCAGCAGGAAAGTCGACTCCTCCGAGAAGTCGCCCGAGTCGAATATGAGGAGGAACTCGGTCCCGTTGGCGCCGAGGCCCTGCAGCGAGTGCGGCACCCCGGGCGGGAAGTACCACAGGTCGCCCTTGGCGAGGTCGTCCATGAAGGTGCCGCCCTCGTAGTCGATGGCCGTCACGCGCACGCGGCCCGCGAGCACGTAGCCCCACTCGGCCTCCTTGTGCCAGTGCAGCTCCCGGATGACTCCCTCGTCCAGCCGCATGTTGACGCCCGCGAGCTCCACGCTGGCGGGCAGCTCGCGGACCGTGGTCTGCCGGGTCCAGCCTCCTTCCTGCAGGTGGGGAGAGGGCAGAGAACGGGAGACTAGGTTAGCCGCTGCTTTTGTTCGAAGAAGGAGGGGAAGGGGGGGGGGAAGGGTTTCGGGCAGGATACGGACCTCGATCCTTATGTGGGAGTCGGCAAAGCTCCATCTCAGGTTCGGCATGTCGCCGTGGTCCGTCGACGGCGGCCGCACGATATCCGGGTTCTGACGGGCCCGCTCCCGGTTCCAAGGGCCCAGGACAGAGGCTCCGTCACCATTGCGGTACGGCAAGGGGTCGAGTTTCTCTCCAATGGCGTCCACGGCACTATCGTAGGGGTCTCGGTGTTCAGGCGTGTATGGCGGGGGTGAGTTCTTGCGGTACTTGGCCGGCAGCGGTTTGCCGTCCAGAAGCCGCTGTCTTGGGCTGTCCTGAATGGGAACGGCCACCGCGAGGTCCCCAAGGGTGGCGGCTAGAACGATAGTAGCGGGAAGACGCATCGCGTGTTCTTGCGGCCAGCTCAACCGGTCGTCGGACGGTTTGATGTGCAAGCAAATTGGCAAGGACAAGCTGGACCCTACGTGATGATATTAACCAAAGGAGGGGAGAGACAGAAAGAAGGGTCCGGCAAGATATATGATGGTCGTTCCATCAGTCTTATGCTCTCCAACACCCAACGGTTCTCGGTGCGTCCTCCAACATCACCTACACATCATAGCAGATTACGTGAGACAAGTTACGAAGTTATCAAGGGTCAATTGATGCCGCCGACAACCGACCAACCTGATACACAAAGCACGGCTCCCAGAGATCTCGGAGCAGATAGGGGGGGAAGGGGGGGTTTCATCAAAGGCGATGAGCATGCGCCGGAACTGCATGCTATGTCTTCTCGGAGGCCCAAGACGGAAGTTTGCCAAGTTGCCCCTGGCCATGACATCATGCACCGAGTCGAGGATTGGCTGCCCGGCACGGCAAGGCGCCAAGAGATTCGCAGCGGGACTCGGATGCCTCCTCGTCACCATCCACATACAGCCGGGTCTCGGCACCGACAGCCGACAATACCAGCAACCTCGAAGTAATGGATGTATGTACTCCGTATCCGAGTATCCATCCACTAATACGTAGTGGAAGGGATCCGTAAATCAGACTTGTAAGACGCCTTTATCGATAATATAAGTAGGCATGAAATTTTTTCTCCTCTTAAAAAGAAGGGAAAAAAGAAAAAAAAGAAAAGAACAGGAGCCAAAAAACGGAGTGAAAGAAAGAACAACAGCGAAAAGGCAAAACAAGTCAACAAAAAGGATTGCCAGCATCGAGTCTCCCAAAAAAAAGGTGACGGCCGGCCTCGCTAACTCACCCGAGACAGCATCGCCATGCCCTATAATACGCCGCCCGACGAGGAGACTCCGCTGCTGTCGACGCCGCAGCCGAGAGCCCGGTTACCCATATCGCGATGGCGCAAGCATCTGACGGCAGATGTCTCGCGGGACGGGGCTGACTGCATCCTGATCCTCTGTTATCTGATCACGGGCCTGCTCGACAGCGCCTCCATCTCCGTCTGGGGTTCCTTTGTGTCCATGCAGACCGGTGAGTTTTTTTAATATTTCTTCATGGGGACATTTTTTTTTTCAGATTGCCCCTTGGATTATATTAATGTGCCAAACGATGACTGACGTGGCATCGCACACGCTCCCAGGAAACACCGTCTACGTCGGGCTCGGACTCGCCTCGCCCTCGAGCTCGACCCGGTGGATCAAGTCGGGCACCTCGCTGGTGGCCTTCTGTGCCGGGTCCTTCCTCTTCAGCCGCTTCCACCGCCGCTTCTCGCCCAAGCGCCGCTGGGTGCTTACGGCCTCGTTCGCCGCGCAGGCGGCGCTGACGGCGGCGGCGGCCGGGCTGGTCACGGCACCGGCGGCGGCCCCTGTCGGAAAGAACGACGACGACAGCCAAGGCGACAGCGTCAGCGTCGTCGTCGGTGGTGGTGGTGGTGTCAGCTGGCGGGTGCTGGTGCCCATCGCGCTGGTGGCGCTCCAGAGCTGCGGGCAGGCGGTGGCGAGCCGGGCGCTGCGGTACAACGCGCTGACGAGCGTGGTGCTGACGAGCATCTACTGCGACCTCTTCTCGGACACGGACCTCTTCGCCGTGCGGAACCCGGCGCGGAACCAGAGGACGGCCGCGCCGCTGCTCCTCCTCCTCGGCGCCTTCCTCGGCGGCAAGCTTGCGGCGGGCCCCTGGGGGGTCGCCGGCGCGCTGTGGACCGCGTCTGCTCTCAAAGCGGCCTTGATGTTCGTCTGGCTCATCTGGCCTGCCGATGGGTCTGTGGAAGCGTCATGACGCTGGGAAGGGGAAAGAGAGCGTATTGCGTCCAGCGGTGGGAAGAGCGGATCTCTCGGCTTGCAACCTCTGGGTTCCAGCCAATGCGTCTCATACGCGACCAGATATTTGACTTCTTCAGGGATGCAGTGATGACTCGGTAGATATCTGCGCGGTCTGCTTCCCAGGTGCTGTAGGCGACGATGTCATCCTTGTCAGGCTCGGGGACATCGCTGTCGAGGTAGCGGAACAGCTTGTACGCTGCCAGCGATGAGCGAAGCTGAGTGTTCCATGCCTCCAAATCTTCCTCGCCGCTGAGGGCAGGAAGTGCTACGAATGTCCTTTTCTCGGTAAAGAGAGCAGTGCCGTTGCCGTTGCCAGAAGCAAATGCCTGCAGCTGCTTCATGAAGACCATGTCGCGTTCTTTCTGTGGGCGATCCATGGACTCCCACAAGTCCATGATACGTTGCCTGTCTTGGAGTAAACTCGCGCTCAGCCTGCAGTCTGGCTTCACGCTTGCGGATGAGCTCCTCCTCTTGTTCTTGTTGTTCCAGCATCTCATCCTCTCTTGCATCGCGCTCAGGCGCAGGGTCATCAAACGGACCGGTTGATCACATCTTGAAAGGTGTTGTGTGTGTGGATGAGTTGTGATTCCGAACGATCCTTCCCTGGGAATATTTCTGCCCTGCCCGTTCCTTCAGACGGTAGACACCATTCACCCTCGGGCGGTGGGCCTATTCATGTGAAGAGAGGTTTATAAGGTCTTACCGGTCTTATGACTTCCACAGAGTTGGAATCGCCGGTGTTCTTCTTGTCGCTTGACCTTGGTAGAGTGTTCTTGACGGGAGGAAAGTCGCCTCTATCGCTTGATGGAGACGATGGTCAGAATCGCTTGATTTGATGAGATATGTGGATTGACCGATTCGCAGTGATGCCGAAGAAGTTGCAATCCGCAAAGGAAGGAAATAATCGATGGATTTCGCTGCAAATCGCTCAAACTGTCGGATATCGATGTGACAGTCGCGATTTTGCTAACAAACGATGGATGGATTGATGGATCTAGGTAGCCACGGTTGAAATTGCTATAACTGTGGGAGCCTCAGAAAAGAGGGCTCATAATTAATCTTCGAATGACTGCTAGGGTGGTGAGGTGGAAGAAGGAAAGGCTGACTGGGGCCACCCTGGCCTCGTTGTGGGTGCGATTTGCCGGTGAGCGGTTCCGGAAGCTGTCTGCGGACACACGCGACCTGGACGGGAATATGGGCTCCTCAGCGGGCAAATATGAACAGCGCGGGTGGAAGGGATTCAACGAGGACAGATGGAAGGCATGGGCAGATGAGCTCAAGCTGCAGGGAAGATGTGGGTGGCTGCAACCCCGGTGGGGCCGGGAGCCCTAGTGGGGCCCGGTCCACCACAGGGGGTTAAATAAAAGAAGGGAAGAGAGAGAAGTGGTAGAAAATAAGCAAACCGGGGTGAAATCTCTTCAGTGACAGGCAGGGCACTTGTCTCGGCTTGCCCTGCCCACTCAGCTTCGGTGCTCTTATCTGCCATAACTCTGCTAATGGTAACATGGACGTCTCAAAGGAGAGGCTTAATTACGCGCCTTATTGGGGTGCATATCATCCGGAGTTTCTGTTACGAGCATCACGTCATTTCGCCAACACTCAGACACAGACACATCGACGGATGTCACAGCTGATTAGGGTGGTTTACTACCATCTGGTTGCTTGATCTTTCATTCATGCATCGACCTAATCTTGGTTATTATCAGAATACCCATACTTAAGGTGCAATTGCTGGCAGGCAATTACGGCGTCGCTTTTGCTTTCGACAGTTATTCATTCACAATGATTTGCTGCTATGCCTATTAATTAGCAGCAGAGGTCCCCTTTCATCGGCTTGCTGGCTCAAACTGATGAACCTCGATTGATTAATTATCAGTCATGAGAAGGTAGTCAGCAGCTTTGGATAGTTCTTGGCTTCGGCCTGCAAGTCGGCGTAGATGCGGCCTGCATCGTCGTCGGCCAGGCTTTTCATTCTCTTCTCGTCCTCCTCCTCGAGCTCCTCCATCTCCTCGGCAGGCTCGGCCTTGCCCTCCTCCTGGTCCTCTTTCTGCGGTTCCAGCGCCTTGTCCGTTCCCGACGACTCTCCAATCAGCAAGATCTGCGTGTTTACATAGTCCAGGTGCTTCGGCTGCGTCGGAACCCAGCGGAGAGAGCGGAACTCCTCGAGCAGCCTGCGATTCGATCGACATTAATTAGTCGCCTCAACCAGAAGAGATACGCGGATCCTAGGTATTTTGGGAGGTTAAGGGCAGGAGAGAGAAGAAAAGAAAAAAAAGAAAAAAAGAAGAAGGGGGGAGTGGAGGGGGTGAAGATGACAGTACGGGACACTCACTCCTTGGGATAGTCGGGCCCCTTGGGCAAGCGGGCGTTGGCCGGGCCGGGGTACTCTGGGTTCTTGGTGCTGATGATGAAACTTCCGCGCTCCTTGAGGCCGAGCTCGCGCTGGATCTCGCCCAGCTGGCTGCTGCCGCTGCCGCTGCCGCTGCCGGGATGAGGCAGGGTCAACAGGTAGACGAGGTGGCTGGCGCGGCCGGTGGTGGTGATGGCGTAGACGCCCTCGCCGACGGGGGTGGCGGCGGGCACGTGGCGGGTGCCGGCCGTCTTGGTCTCGTAGTCGCCCGACGCGGCCAGGAACTCGTCGCGCAGCTGGTCCAGCGAGGCGCCCGCCTTCTCGACGAAGGCCACCCAGCGGTCCCGCCCCGTACGCGGTAGCGTTTTCTTGGGCAACAGCAGCAGCCGGGCCTTGGCCGCCTCCCCGAGGGGCGCGCCACCCTCCTTCTCGCCGCTCTGGTCGCCCTCTTCGCCCTCGTCGCCGCGGCCCAACTTCAGATCGGCGTCGCGGTCGATCGGCCGCAGCACAATGTAGGTGCGGGCAATGTCGGAGACGGATGAGGGGTCGTCGACGTTGACGCGGCCGCGGAAGAAGAAGTAGATGACGCCCTTCTCCAGGATGCTCGATGGGGTGTCGTCGTGGGCTTGCGGCCTGACCGCCGGAGAGGTCGTGTCGGCGCCCTTCTCCTTCTCCCCCTGACTCTTGCTTTCGCCCTCAGCCTCTTCCTTTCCCTCCTGGTCCTCGTCCTCGTCCTCCTCCTTCTTGGCCCGCTTGGGACTGGGCGGTTTGGTGTGTTCCTCGGGCTCCGTCTTGTGCTTGGTTCCTGGCTCCGCTTCCTCGGCGGGACGTGCTCCCGAGGGTTGTTTGTCCTGGTTCTTGGCCGCTGATCTTGTCGTCGTCGTCATATTTTTTCCCGGCCTCCAACTGCAGTCCCGATATGGCAATATCGTGTTGAGTTACCTGCTCGGCGTATTATGTCGTATAATACCTGCGCTTGCTAGGTCCCAGGTGAGATAATAATCATGGTTCACTCGGCAATTGCAGTAATGAAGCGAAGTTAAAAATACCAAAAATTGTGAATGTGAGATTGAAGTGAAAGAAAGGGTTGCGGCTAACCTGCGTGATGTCATAGATGATGATGGAGCACGTATGCATCCCATGTCGTGCCAGGTAGGGATTACAAAACAATACGTCTGCTGTACATAATCCGTACATACCTATGTACATACCTGTTCCTATTCGTCTGAGTGGCTGGAAGATGTAAACGGCAGCCCACGACTTGCCTCTGCAGCATTACACAAACACAACCCCAGAAGGGATCCTGAGGCGCCCTAGCATACATATCATATATTTAATTATGTATGTATGTCTCTGGTAGTATGCCGATTCGCCGCCAAACAAATAAGAGGATCGGGTGAATGCTCTAATTAACACGATGAACAACAACAAAGGTCGTTGTGAGCTGAAGCTCAAGTCTTTGGTTCTATACCACATGTGCTACGTGTAATATATTCTGCTCATGAAAAGGAAAGAAAAACGAAACGGGAAACAAAAAGTAAAGAGAAAATAGAAAATACAAAAAAAAGTGTGCAAGCCGTCCCGAGGTATGGATGCACCCCTGCGTCACTCCGTGTCTAGCAAAAGAAAAGCAGCAGAAAGCCTCACCACACACACACACACAATCACACACAATCACACACAATGACATGCCGCGACGCGCCGCTCCCAATCCAATCCCAAATCAGATTCCGGATTCATGAATACTCCCCGAGGGCTCCGTGCTCCCGCATGATCTTGTCC
This sequence comes from Thermothelomyces heterothallicus, assembly GCF_042370625.1. Classification (NCBI taxonomy): domain Eukaryota; kingdom Fungi; phylum Ascomycota; class Sordariomycetes; order Sordariales; family Chaetomiaceae; genus Thermothelomyces; species Thermothelomyces heterothallicus. The sequence goes on along the minus strand of NW_027192581.1, from coordinate 462,000 downwards.
TCGAAGCCCCGCCAGTGCCGTTCCGGGACCGCGAGGGCCCGCATGAGGTCGCGAAACTCTCTCGCGCGCCGCTCGCCCGGGTCCTCCGCGCTCAGGTGGTGGGCGCTCTCCGGCCGTAGCCGCTGCAGCAAGGCGACGGCCAGGGCGGCGGCGAAGCGGCGGTCGGAGCGGACGACGGCGGCCTCGGCGACGGTGCCGCAGATGACGAGCCAGCCGAGGATCAGGTCGGCGTCGACGGAGCCGTCCATGATGCGGAACTCCACCGTCCGCGGGTTGCGGCGCGCCCGCTCGTCCTCCTCCCCGAAGGCGCTGAAGTTGAAGCCCAGCCGCCGGTGCATCTTCTCGGGCCCCGAGAGCAGCCGGCCCAGCTCGAGGTGCGAGCCCGCCTTCCAGATCTCGGCGAGCGCGGCGACCTCCCTCGCCCGCGCGGCCCGCGACTCCGTCGTCGACGCCCTCGGGCTGCTGCTGCAGCGGACGACGGCCTCCGCTATCTGCTCGTCCGGGATGGTGACCTTTGCCTCCTCCTCCTCCACCACCACCACCTCCTCCTTCGTCTCTTGAGTGGCGGCACCATCTTCTTCTTCTTCTTCGTCTTCTCCTTCTTCTTGCAGCCGCCTGGCGAGCCGGCTGCGCTGGCGCAAGGCGAACCCCCAGGTGTACGTGTTGTCGAAATTGGGCGAGCTCGGGTCCCGGATGCTGCGCAGGGTCGGCTCGGCCGCCCAGAGGAGCGAGCCGAGCCGCTGGAGGGTGGGCAGGGACCAGGGGCGGCCGTCCATGCGGCCGAGGTGGACGTGGACCTCGCAGGAGCAGTTGGCGGCGAGGCGGTGGCGCGAGGCGAGGGCGGCCAGGACGGTGCGCATGCGGGCGCGCGTGGCCGCGTCGGCGAGGCGCATCCGGGGCGAGCAGATCTCGACGGGGACCCAGACGTACCGCCCGCGCCCCCGCGCCCTCTCCCCCTCCAGCGGCACCGCCGAGTTGGCCTTCTTGACCACCCACCCGGAAGCCCAGAGCTCCTTCTCCTCGACGCCCCGCCGCCGCAGCGCGTGCAGCGTCGCCGCCTCCTCGCCCGCCTCCCGGATCGTCTGCGCCACGCAGTCGTGCGCCTGCTCGAGACACCCCGGCTCGTCCGCCGCGCCGCATCGCGCCTCCGCCACCGGCCGCCCGTCCCCGGGCTCCGGGTCCCCCGTCCCCGGCGCCAGCAGCGGAAACAGCAGCTTCCACTCGAGAGCCACCGAGATGTCCCAGGCATTGTCGACCTCGGCCGCCTGGACGGCGGCCCCTGCTGCTTCCGGTGCTGGTGCTGATGTCGAACCTGGCGTTGGCGTTGGCGGTGGCGCTGGAGCTTGTGCTTGTGCTTCCGCTCGCGTTGGCGCTGTTGCTGCTGTTACTGCTGTTACTGCTGCTGCTGCTGCTGCTGCTGGCGGTAATGGTGGTGGTAGTAGTGGTTGTGGTGGTTGTGGTGCTCGTGGTGGTGCAGCTTGCGGCGAATCCGTCGTCGTCGTCGTCGTCGTCGTCGCCTCTGCTACCGCCGTCACCGTCATCTCCACCACGTCGACTTTCCGGCAGCCGGGATTGGCCGGGGCGGTCTTGGTTGTCTCGCGGCTCTGCCGATCATCGTCGAGGAGGAAGGGCGCCATCCTCCACGGCGAGAATCCTCGGACGATCGCGCGTACGAGCAGCGGGAGGGCCCATAACCCGGCCAGCTTGAGCCCGAGCAGGAAAAGGACGGGCGGCGGGCGGCGCCCCGAGACGCCGCTGTTGGTGCTCCCTGACGTTATCATCCCGCAGCGGCCCGACGATGCTGATGCTGATGCTGATGCTGATGCTGATGCTGCTGACGCTGCTGACGCTGCGCCCCCCCTCCTCCGCAGCAAGGGATCGCGAATCTCTCCTCAGCCGAGTGCCCGAGCCCGTGGTCAGACGCACATGGGCGGCGGAGGGGACGGGAATCCGGTTCGCTCCGAAGTTGGACGACAGGTAGCCGAGAACCCCATGCTCCCCAGCGCGCCGGGTTTCCAAGAAATAACTAATTAACGTTAGTTCTTTTCCAAGAAATAAGTAGTCGGATGTACGACACTAAAATTATGCTGGGCCTAGACCAAACCGTACGTAGTGTACCGTACAACGACGCGAGTGTGGAGAGAGCAGAGGGATGAGGGACGGGAGACCTACTCTAGTCAGTTAGCAAGCATCGGCGCCGCGCCCGAGCCGACCATCCATCATCTGCTTCCGCCACTAGTTACCACCACTACCACCACTAGTTACCACCAACTCCTCCCACACACCAACTGACCACAACGCTGACAGGCGGCCCCAGCCCGCCGTTGGCTCTTGGCGCGGCCCATCCAGCGGCCCCAATCCCCCCCTTGCTTCAGGCTCGTTCGGGCAGCACAGTGTACACTACACTAGGTGCATGTCCCCATGCATGGCAGGCTCATCCCCCCCCCCCTCCCCCCCCGGCAGGCAATCTGAATCCAAGGGTCTGCAAGATGCCGCGCCAACAGATTGGCACATGCGCCACCATGAACGCCCGCCCGCCCGCTCGCCAACTACTAACGTTATGGTATGATGGGTAAGTTTGACCCCCTGTCTGGGTATCAACAGGGGGCCTGACAGGCGGGCACAGGCAGGAAAAACTGGTGGTAGAGGCACAAGAGGTTTTTCCGAGAGAGCCCTGTCGGTACCTAGGCAGGGGGTTTAACTTTGGCTCCCTACCATAACGTTAGTAGTTAGCCCGACGCCCCAGTTCGTCGGAAACCGTCTCTCATCCCTCCCGTCCCCCCTTGCCTCCCCCCACTTCCCGACTTGTGGAAGAGCGAACAGAAACTAATGCAAAAAAAAAAAAAAAAGGTACCTGACTTTGATCTCTCCGACGTGTAGAGATGTTGCCTCGAGACCCGAAGCAGGCGCCGGGTGGAGAGGGGATAATGGGCTCTGCATTCGAATGATCGTGCTTACCGCGGACAGGTTTCGTATTCAAGTGACTTACATACAAAGAGTGTACTTCATCCGGATTAGTTCGTTAAACTAAATCCTTCTTGGTGTCCATGTAGTGTACGGATCCCTACTGCTGTCGGGTTCGTGTAGTATAAGCAAATGCATGCTCAAACTTGGCGCAAAACCGTATGTACTGTACATCCGCACCTTATCTCCGTCGGGAAGACGCCCCCGGGGTGGGGGAGAAAGGGGGGGCGGCGCCACATGACCACGCAACCTTGTCAAGAGCGGCGACAAGTCGACAAAGTGCTGCTTTGGCTGGCTGGTTCCCATTGCGGTCGAATGGGACTCGACATGCCTGCCCATCCCCAACCACGGTTCCTGCACCCGAACCTTGGTTGGCTAGTTAGTTGGGTTTCTTTCCTCCACACTCTGGTCCCTGGCTCTTCTCTTTCTGGGTCCTGTTTTTGCCGAGAAAGGGAAGGAGGGGTGAGGGGTTGGTACAAAAGACCCGCCGGGGAGAACAAGTCCGAGGAGACTCGCGCAATCCCGAATGAGCTGGGCAAAAGGGGAGAGGACGCACGATACAACCTCCTAGCAGGCGACTGATGCCAGGCTGAGATGTAGAAACCATGGTCAGCCGGCATACCCGCTGACCGAAATGTGGTAAGCAATCAAAGAATCGTGTGCCATTGGAAGACAACAGCTTCATGTGTGACGAGGCTCGCGTCGTGGGGGGAGGCAGTCGAGACAAGATTGGGGGTGATTGGGCAAAAGAGAACGAAGCGCAAGTTGAGGCTCGTTGCTGGGCCCGTGACGGTCTCTGACCTCAGATCTCAAAAGACCCGAAGCCAGACGTCCAAAAGTTCCTCGGCTGTCTGGTCAAGAGTCCAGAGAGCATCGATGCCATATCGGAGGGACTGCGCGAACGAGAGAGATGGAAAAAAACAATAATACTCTTGCATAGCACCTGTATAACGCCGGGCTTAAACCCTCCCCACAGAAATAAAAGAGACGCCAACTCGGTTACACGTACCTATGACCCGTCCGCCATGAAGTTACGCCCAGCGAGAACCCTACGGCGCCCTCCTCCTCCTCTTCTAGAAGATCAATACATACAAACAACATCCCCTAAGCAACGATTAAAACAAAGACAGGGTAGGGTATCCGCATCCCTGACGGAACTACAACATGATGCAACAAGGCGACAAGACTTCGATAGTAGCCAAGAAGATAGGGAGAAAAGGAAATAGAAACAGACAGAGAAAGGAAGAAACACCTCGACCAAAACAATCAAAAATTTACAGGGAGAAGAGAGACTTCGATAGGTCCCTCGCCTCCCTGCCTTTTACACTGCTCCCTCCTCCTTCCTCCCTCCTCCCTCC
>NW_027192581.1:389388-457618 GCF_042370625.1 Thermothelomyces heterothallicus | reverse complement strand
AAAAAAAAAAAAAAAAAAAACAAAACGGTTTTCTGCTACGACGACGATACCCGCTTCCCCCCGCAGTCCGGGATCTTGAGGCCGTCCTTCAGCTTCCGGTCGACCGTGAGGAGGCCCCACTTGTCCTCCCACTCCTTGCCGGGCTCATTGAAGCGAATCTTCCAGGGCTCGTCGAAGGCCTCGAACCAGAAGTACTCGGTCCCGTCCTCGAGCGCGCGGCAGACCCAGTCCTCGAGGAAGCGGTTCATCTCGTCGATGCCGGCGACGGCGCCGTCCGGGCATTCGGTGACGTAGTCGCTGCCGCAGTTGGTGCCGCCGCTCGACGGCCAGCCCGTCTCGGCGATGATGTTCATGCTCTTGTCCTTCTTGAGGAAGCCGCTCGTCTTGTTGCCCCAGAAGTACATGGTCCAGTCGGCCGCCTCGGACACCTTGGTGCCCGAGAAGAAGGGGTGGATGTTGGCCATGATGGCGTCGCTCTGCGCCGCGAGCCCGGCCGTCCAGTTGTCGCCCAGGTCGCTCGTCGCAACGGGCAGCGACATCTTGCGCTCCGTCAGGTTGTGCCGCACCTCCTCCAGCAGGCTGCCCAGCTGGGTGATGGTCATCTCCTGCCGGAAGAGGATCTCGTTGGCCACGATGATGCCCTTGAAGTAGCTGGTGCCGTACTTGTCCAGTATGTTCCACATCTGCCTCAGCTGCCGCGCGTTGGTCGTCTCGTTCTTGTCCTGCCACACGCCCAGCCAGATCTTGACCTCGTCCTGGAGCTTGAGCTGGTTGACCGCGTGGATCACCATCTCGGTCTGGTTGCAGTCCGTGCCGTAGAGCCGGACGACGTTGGTCAGCCGCGAGAGCACCGCCATGTCGCGCGTCACGTTGTTCTGCGAGGGCGGGTTCGTGAGGCAGTCGGGATACTGCGTGTTGAGAGGCGTGTAGTCCATGCCCGGGAAGACCTTGCGGAGGTCCGGATTGTTCATGAGCACCTGGATCTCGGACGAGTCGGCGTCGAGGTCGCCGTTCGCCTTGGTGTCGCCATCGGCGGTCGACGTACTGTCGTCCGAGCCGGCGCCGCTCTTGCTGCCGCCCTTGTGGTCGTCCTTCAGCACGACGCCGAACAAGATGCCCAGGACGACGCCGGCGACGATAGCGACGGCGAGGGCGATCAGGATGGCAAACTTCCACTTCCTGCCCCGGCCGCTGCCCTTGGAGACGGCGCTGTGTAACGCCGCCTTCTCGCCGCCGGCACCCGCACCGACGGCGGCAGCGGTGTATATCCCTCCTCCGCCGCCCGACCCGCCCGAAGCAGCGTCGCCGGGCGCCGCCGTGCTGACGGGCGCGTATTGGTTGCTCACGCTGCCGCTCCCGTTCCGGCCGACCAACCCTCCGAGGACACCGCCGGTGCCTGCGCCGCCCGCGGCAGCGGCACCGTGGCTGTCACGTTTGGATCCGATGCTGAGCATGCTGGTCCGCACGGCGGACCGTCCGTATTCGAGCCCGTCGTCGCCGTCGTCGATGATATCGTGCGGGTTGACGACCCCCAAGTCCGAGTCTTGGTGCCGCGAGTAATTCTGGTAAGGATCGTCTGTGTAGATGTCGACCCCGATCCTAGACGAGGTTCGCGAGCCCGGAGTGGAGTATCCCGACCCGAGGGGCGCGGAGGCGAGCCCTTGCAAGCTCGCGTGTGAATTTCTGTCTCCCGGGTGGTAGCTGCCGGGGGAGAGCATGCCCCTTTCTCCGTAGCCGTCTTCGCGTCCGTTTCCGTGCTGGTGGTATGGTTGTTGTTGAGGTGGTGATGGTTGTTGTTGTTGTTGTTGACCGTGAATGGCGTCGAGGCCGCTCTCTCTTGCGTTCTGTTCTGCGGCTGTCAGGGCGATACCAGCCATGCATCCGGCGGCTGCGTTGCTGAAATTGTCGGCTCCTGGTGCGATTGTGGTCTGGGGAGAAGGGCGTTGGGCCTGTGGCGGATACGAGGTGGCTTGTCCCCAGGAACGTCTCTCCGTACCGCGTTGTGGAGATGCCCGAGGTGGGGATGCCGGGTGGCCGTGGCCGCTGTATTCGCTCGGTAGTGTTGTGCCGGCAGGGGCGTATTGGCCTGTCCCTCCTCGCCCGCCGTTTGCGGCTTCTTGGTTATAGCGTCTCTGGGAGCGAAGCCTGTCGAAGGACGGATCTGCTTGTGGCCTGGGCTGGTCCTGCGACGGCGGGCGGTCGTGCGCGTCTTGGTAGTAGTAGTACGATTGTTGAAACTGGCGATGGCGCGGAGGAGTCGGGCCCGGCCCGCCAAGAGGTTGGCTCGCGGCCATCTCGTCGTCTGAATAGTATCGTGGCTGCGCCATTGCTCACGGTTGATGAGACGGGCGCAGCATGGGCTCGGCATTGGCCCCCGCCAATTCCCTTGACTCCACCGCGAATCGCAATCGTGCAATGTCGAGCACCTTCCGGGGTGATCCAATAGTTACCCTGTGCCCAGGAACCAGCACGTCATTCGACCCTCGTGCTCACCCCAAGAGCACAGGAGCGAGCCGAAATTTTGGGTGTGTTGGCGGGCTCAATGGAAACAGACCGAGGTGGAACAAGTATCGTGTGCGAATTACGGCGGGCAGCCGTGGCTTTGACGATTTCGCATCGAAGTGCCCGGGGTTACCCTCCAAAGGCTTTGTTCGTATTTGGGGCGCTGCGCCCCGGTCGTTGCCTTGTTTGGGCCCCACGTTCGCTAATAAGTTTAGTGCAAAGGGAATTGTCGCAGGATTTCGAATAAATCGGATTAAAAAAGCAGGGCGCTCAGAATCTCAGGGTCGGGCGGACGGAAGAATGCAAAGTTTCTGAACATACGACTAACGTTATCCACGCGACGCAAACGGGAAGTGTGATGTTTCAGGGGGGAGAGCTTTGTGCAACTCCCAGAGCCGAGATGGAAACTGTTTCTCTCAGGTGTCTCAGCAACCGACAAACTTGGCGGGCTGCAGATTCGGGCTTGGATCGAAGCCGCAACACGCAATGGGGTCCACAAAGTCCATGTGGCTGGCAAGTGTGGTTGGCAGCAGGTTAACTAGTTAATGGCAGATGCGACGGCTGAAGGGGAACCAGACTCAAGGTGTGGGCCGGTCCCTGGGCCACTTTGGTTGTTGCTGGGCAGCGAACAGCGCTTGCCAGCCAGTGCCCCGCCAACCACATCGGCATGGTCTGACACCCGGGGATTTGGGCTCGCACGGCGAGGGACCATCGATCCGCCGCCTTCGAGGGTCTCCCTTGTGTATGTACCTTGTTCGTCGCTGCGAAAAAACACCAAAAAAAAAAGCCCCACAAAAAAGCTCCATGTACATGTACAGATATTCTACTTGAGTATGGCCCGGTCGTTTTTGTTCGCTGGCCTACACAAAGCGGCAACAACGGTCAGGGCCGCTACCCCGCCGCATTACATCATCCCGTTGGCAGGAGCAACGGTGCATCTGAATGAACATCAACTCCGGAGGACTCCGTACTTGTCAACATTCCCCGAGCCTGAATTAGTCAACATACCCCATGCAGATCCTGCGGGTAGCCGCTCGTTATCGCTCTATCCCTCCTTGAGTGTCTGCATTGGAGCGTTGGGGCTTTTTTGGAAATGCCTCCGCCGCCGCCCACACTCAATTACCAAAGTACCGAAGCCCCTCAATCCCGTCGTTTGCTCGGGCGAGACAATGCAGCGCCCCTGAGACGACAGCGGCGAAGGATGCGGCTGCAGAGAAACCCTTAATGGCTTGATGAATCGTTTGGTACTTCAGCTATCCGTACAAGCACGAAGTGCTGATCGAGTTGCTAGGGTATTTTCTCGTCCTCCGACGTCCCGGTACCCGGACTTGGAGTTTTACCGGGCACCTGACAAGACTCAAATGCGCCACGTCTGGGATACGCCGTCTTAGTACTCCATAAATTGTCAATCCCTGATGGTTAGGGAAGATGTTTCCCGCTGTGCTGTTTCACCGCGCAGAGCAAGTCGAATGACGCAACACCATCTGAGAGGCGATTGACCTGACATCATGGAGAGGCGCGACAGATGGCCGGTCACGTATGTTAAAGCTGGAGCTGGGACACTCACAAATGAAAGTCGATAGCAATTCAAATACTCGTCAACCGCACCACCAAGGATACAGTCATTCAACGATTCGATTAAAAGAAATTACTCGACCGAACTACAACAAATCATCTTTGCAGACTCGCCTCAAAAAGTCACATTGTCACCATGTCCGCCAACCTGAACTCCGTCGGAAACCAGGACCGTACGTACAACATAACTCAGCTTCTCATCGCCGAGTTCCGTGAATTTCATCGACATGCCTGATTCCGGGGCGGGCTGACCTGCTCCTCGTCTCTTCAGAGTTCCATTCCAGTGTCCCGCCGGCAAAGCCAATGACAACCTCAGGGGTAAGCACCACCGTTTTCCCAGTCTTCCACATCCCGACTTTTGCAAAGAATCTTCCTGCTGACACCCGCCGCCGTAACGCAGCACCAACTGGGACAGCAGGTCGGTAATGAGGCGGTGCCCGAATTCCGAGCCGAGACACACGCGCCGGGCACGGTGCCCAAGCAGCACAGCTACCGGCCGAACCCCGTCCACGAGACGCCCGGGCAGGCGCTCAACCCGAACGCGTCGGCGGCGACGGGCGGTCGCACGGGGGCGCTCGACATGCCGGGCGCGACGAGCGGCGAGGTACACAGCGCATCGACGTTCGCGCGGCCGATGGAGGGCGAGAACTCGCGCGAGGCGCACGGGGCCCACGGAGTCGGCAAGCGCAAGGGCGAGCGCAGCGGGCTCGAGGGTGTCGGTGCCACGGCGTCCACCTCGGAGGAGACGGTCGAGGGCCGCATCAGCGCCCTCGGCGCCGACTTGCCCGAGGGCGTCGAGCGCGGTATCCGCGGCAAGGGCCCCGGCGCCGAGAAGTCCATTCCTGCCTCGGCGGCCGAGGTGGCCTCCGAGAAGAGGAGGCCGTGAGAAAAGAAGGGCTGCTTAGTGTAATGATATGAACCGGACGGATATCATGTCGGTGATGACGAACGGAATGTAAAAGTATTAAGTCGGAAACGTCGCAAAGGCGACCAAAAGAGCAAAAGTTCATGACCTTGGAGAGGCCTGGGGTACAGTGCAGAACAGTGCGTCAGCCGCGAATCGAACGCGGGGCCCATCGATGGCAACGATGGATTTTACCACTAAACCACTGACGCTTCTGGGAGACGTGGCTGAATCTCTTGGCATTTTGTTCCTCTCGGATGGAAAATTCGGGAACCATTTTCTCCAGGCTGGAGAGTTAGTGTACGCCAACCGAACCCCCACAGGGAAAATGAACAAAGTCGGTTAAGTAGCTAGTTTGCTGCTCCGTAATTAATGACTCATGACCAGAGCGGCTCTGTGCCCTGGTTGGCAATCCCTGCACTAGCGAAGAGAAACAAACTATGGTGTAAAGCATCTGCTGATCCCACGTCCGATGGGCTAGATGGTCAACCGATGGGCCAGTTTAGAGTGAAATGTCCGGGGGCCAAGGTGACGCAAGCGTATCACTATCTCGGCTACAATGAGGGGTCAAAAATCCCGGACCACCCCACCCACTTAAACGCGTTTCGCGACACCCACGCGTATCCTACCTTTTCTTCAACATCCTACAATTCAACGATATAGCCCTCAATCTACACGATTTTATACGCAAATTGATGGTAAACCACCAGCCAAACCAGGAATTGAGCCCAAATATTCGAATGGTTATTTATAGCCTTATAGCTACTGGCCAAAGCGAGCGATCCCTGGCAACCCTCTTCGGCGTATCTCAACATGCCATCTACCACGTAATTAAACTATAGAAATCTTACCACACTTTTAAGTCCTAACCTCGAAGTGGCCATCCAGAGGTTCTTTCGCGTTCGGAAAAACGGTATATCCTTTTGATGGTTAAGAAAAACCGACATGTGGCATAGAAGGCTCTGATCAACGCGATTAGGAAGAAAGTATCACCTTTAACTATCTGACGATGCCTCTAAGCCTATTATCTATAGAAATAGCATGCCAAAAGGAGGATTCCCTTGTTAAAGGAGGTAATAAAAGATTAGTATAACTTTATATATAATTAGCTTAGAAAAACGGATAAATTGATATAGGTAAGTTAAATATAGTATACTTATTCTATTAGATATTTCTAATAATCTTAGACTATCTTTTCTAATAAGTATTCCTATTAAAATAATACTTTAAATCTAACTACCTAGGTATTCCGTTTTCCTTCTAAGAAGTATGATCGCTAATTTATCAACTTGAAGAATTATATATAGGCAAATATTACCATTATAGTATAGGAGGTAATATAGATAGGTAGTTAGAGTAAGCTTATTATTATAGAGAAGGATCTAAGCACTCTATATTATAGCTATATAGCCTAGTCGTACTAGAGGGCTCTAGAAGAGGGCCTTCTACCTTATTATAATAAGACCTAGCATTTTTAGTAGGATAACGCTCCTATCGATATATCTAAATTGACCAAATAGTAGCTCCTGGCGTAGAAGATTTCCTAGATTGAATAGCCTATATATAGCCCTGATTTAAACCCTATTGAACATATATAGGCAGCTCTTAAATGGAGGCTATATACGATGTTCCTAGATCTATAGAATTTAAGGCAGAATAGGGTAGATATTAAAGAGTTTACCAAGTGCCTATAGGAGGCGTAGTAGGCTATTAAGCAGGGGCTAATTGATAGGCTAATCTAGGGAATGCTACGTCGGCTGGCCGTAGTCAAAAAAGCCAGGGGGTAGTATATAAAATATTGAAGCTTAGAACTAGGGCTACTATCTAATGTAAACAGTTTTTCTATATAATTTGTGGTTGTTAAGATATCCTATATTAAAGTCTGGTGGTAAAAATGTAGGTGGCTAGGAAATGTAGGGGCGGTCCTGGACTTGTGACCACTTACTATACCTTACTATATAGGCTATAAATAATAATAATAATAACAAAAGTGGTAGGGAGTTCTATCCTCCCGTCACTCTAGATCAAAACGATAGGTGACCGGGGATATGAAACTAATTACGGGAATGGACAAGACATATATATACTACTACCACCTTGTAGTAAGAGGGGCAGAGGTCGGTACGGCCAGATTCACTCCGGCTCCGCCGGCGTAGAATATCCACCTAACTTCCTAACTGCTGCTCTGCCGCGATCATGAAAATCGGTTTGTCTTTGTCACTCTCCAAAATTTATCAACGCCCCTACCAGGTAATTATCTGATGTTGCGGGCTTGTACCGTTGCCCGGCTACGGAATAGGGTCCGGCCGAGCGAGTGCCGGAGCCGGAGATGATTTCTAGGCACGCACCCCCCCCTCCCCCCAACCTACCACCAAGGGCGCCGGCTCCGGCACACCCATTTCGAAAAGCGGACGGCCTGAGCCAACCGCGCTGCAATGTTTAGAGTGAGCTCCGGAAATTGAAACAAGTTAGTTAGTTAGTTAAGTCGGGACCCCTGTTATTAGGCCACCCCCCCTTTAGGCCACTTAGCAAATCTTAGCACCCACACCTACCTATTATCTTTAACCTTCCATACAACAGTCTATTCAACCTACTACAATATAGGAAGCCTCTAAATCTATACTTTCTAACCTACTCTCTTTAGCTATAGAGCCCTCTATATAGCCGGCTTTAACCTAGGCCTAGTAGATCTATTTAATTATAGTAAACTACTTATTTAGATCTCTAATCACCCTCTTCCTCTTTAATAGCTAGGTTACCTCTAACTATACCTTTAGAGCTTTATTTTCCTATTATAACTAGGCTAGTTAAAAGTCCTTCTAGTTAAATGCTTTTTAACCTTCCTAAATAGGAACCTATATATAGAGAGATATTAAGTCTTAGTAACTAGGTTAATTAGTTAATTATATAAGTCTAACTTCCTCTATAGTATATTAAAAATTAGGTTAATAGTTCCTTTTAATAGCTAGGAATATTAAATAGGTTCTAGAGTTTATATAAAAGTTATCTATTAGCTAGTATTAACTATATTATTAGAGTTTTGTAATAAAAGTTTACTTATTAGGGGTTTAGCTATATTAATTAGTTATAACCTAGATACTTTCTATCTTGCTTTAATATTCTAAGATATTATTATAAATATAACCTAACTATACTAATAGCAAACTATAGAAGGCCTATACTATATACTAATAGGTATAACCCTACTAGGTAATAAATAGGGTTAGAATATAACTAAAAGAATAAGTAGCTAATTCGAGGTATTATAACAAATCTCACTCCCCTTACCACTAAAAGGGACTTTTAGACTAAAGGTTTACTTAGGCAGGGTAAGACTTAGTAAAGCCAAAGGGTTTATAATAAGTACTTAAGTAAATATTTATATAATTATTATTATTATTATTATTATTAGTCCTATACTATTATACTAATAAGCATACCAGAGCCTCTCTAGTCATATACAAAGGAAACCATACCTAATAGGCCAGATAAAAACCTCTATCCTACCTTTAACGCCTAATCCAGAAAACTAGTACACTATAGAGAAAAGGAGAAGTAGCTAGAACAGCCCTATAGAGGCCTTCCCTCCTAGTCTAGCCTCCTTACAAGGCGGTATTCCGGGAGCCTCCCTAGGTCCATTAGCCACTATAGAACCCTCCTTACTAAACGATAGTTACAGGTCCCTATACCCTGTAAAACGAGGTCTAGGTCCCTTCACGACCGTATTTCCTAGGATTCCTACGTTTAGCTTCTTAGTAGGTTTAAGCACCAGATAACTAGGTGCTCTATAGTCTCCCTCCCTTAGCTATAGGCATAGTAGGGGGTACTAACCCCTAGGACTTAAACCCTAAAAAGGAAGTCGTAGAGGCCAATAGCCCCTATATAGGCCTATACTAGTAGGGAGCTCTAGGCCTTCGTTAGGCCCTAGTACCTTTATAGGCCTTCCCTTGTAAAAACTAGGCATAGGGGGTCCTTGTCCGATATATACTATATCCTCCTACTAGCTTAGTTAGCCCTCTAGCGGTTGCTCCAGTGTGACGAACCCAACTTAGACTTCTTCTAAAAGGGTTCAGACGAAGGTAAGTGATATGGGACAAGTGTACAAGTCGTCTAAGGGATTCGGTAAAGCCAAAGGGTTCACAACAACAGAGTTGTCTCTTCACAGTAGTACGATGCTATTAGGAGTACTATAATATAAGGAGTACGTTGCTATCACTGGTGAACTCTAGAGCTCACCAGAACGAGTGACTAGCTATCTAATATACTTGTCTAGTTCCCTTATTCCTAAGTGTTCCCCCTTAGATTCCGATCGTATAATCGCTACTACGATCCTTTAATTATTATTCGGGTGCTTGCCTTGATCGAAGTGCGATCACTACGATCACTTTCTAATTAGTCCTTAGGTCTTGTAGTTCCTGATTGGTTCTATGTGCCTAGTCGCCTTATACGGCCAAATCGTGATACGATGCCCCTCCCCTAGGTCTTTCGTCCTCGAAAGACTTAGGTCTGTTTCAAATAGCGCTAACACCCCCCCTTCTTATATATAGTCGTGTTTCCTCTATCCCCCTCCTTTCTTCTTCCATGATGTCGTCAAGATAACTGATCGTGTAAGAAAGAAGTCGAAGTCTAAGCCTGCTACGTCGACTCTTCGTACTAACTATCTTTTGGCCGCGATTCTTTCCTCGAATAATCTTTTAATGATGTGCCCTTATACACTGTACAAGTCTAAAGGCCTTAGTTCATACGAGGTTTTGAAAAGCGATTCTTCTTAATACGTAGAGTGCGTTCGTAATAAGCATTCGAATTATGACGTTCTTGGCGTTTCTCCTACTTAGCTTCGGTCTATTACGGCTTAGTATCAAAAACTTAAGGATAAGCTTATAGCTACTAAGGAGCGGGTCCTTTGTCTTTAGAAATAGAAACGAATGTGGTTTAAGAAGATAATAAGAGCCATCGCTTGGGGTATTGATAGTGTAGAGGAGTTGGAGCGAGTAGAACGTAAGGAGGCTAAAGCGGCGGCGGCAGTAGAGGCTCCTAGGGTTACTACGTCTTCTTCGACCCCGTCCTGCTTGTCCGCCGATTTCGGACAGCTTTAGGATTCCGTATATCCAGAAGTTCCTTTAGATCTGTCCTTACTGGCCGATTTCGGGTTGGTTTTAGGTCTATTGCTTTCGGTCGATTAGGGTTCCTCTGGTGGAACTGCTGAAGTTTCTCGGGGCAATTTAGGTTCTTAACTAGTTCCTATGAGTTGTCTTCTAGTCCAAAATTAAGCCATTTGACTAGATACTACAGTTCCCTGTTAATGATACGTAAATCTAGAATTTCTTCGACGTCCTATTCTTCCTCTTCGTCTTCTGCTTCGATGTTTGTAGCGATTTTGGCGTTCTTTGGCGCTGGTTCGAGAAGTGAAATATAAAAAACATCCGTCTATAGTCGTATAGATAATGGTAACGATAGTCGGTAGTTAGATATCGAAATTCGTTCTTTGATAACGAAGGGTCTGACCTTCTTAAAGTCTAGCTTTGTACTTGGTCGTTTGGTTCGTAGGTTTCGTACGATTAGATAGACTTTATCTCCCCTCTCTAGGCAAGGTCCCTCGAGCCTGTGTTTATCGTAGTAGTTCTTTATTCTAGTTCTGATAAACTCGAGTTCCTTTTTGAGTTTCTTATATAGTACATGTATCTGCTCTGCTTTAACTACCGCTCTTGGCACTATAACCTCTAGTCCTTGCCTAAGGTCTGCTTCGTATCTATAGTTCGCAAAGAACGGTGTAACTTTGGTCGTTTCCGTTGGCGTTATATTGTAAGCGAGTTATACTGTTGGCAATAGCATGACCTAGTCATCCTGTTGGTAGTTGACGTAGGAATAGAGGTATTGCTCGATAACTTGGTTTAGTCGTTCCGTTTGTCTATCAGTCTATGGGTAATATGCCGTTAATAGTTTGCTATTAACGCCTAATCGTTACATTAACGCTTGCTAAAACTTTAATACAAACTTGGTGTCTCTGTCGGTAATCTATTCTTACGGCCAAGCGTATACTAATGTAACTTGCCGATAGATCACGTCTACTAGCTATTCAGCTATCTAGGACTCCTTATAGGGAAAGAAGTATATCCATTTAGTCAGGCGATCTACTATAGTAAGAATACTATCGTAGATTACTCCTATAGCCGTGTCCTTGGATTCTAGCAGCTTCGTGATGAAGTCTATCGTAACTAAACTCTATGGTTTGTCAGCTATTGGCAGTGGCTGAAGTAGCCCGTACGGCTTGTGTCGTGCCGTCTTGCTTCGATTATAGATATCGTAGCTCCGTACGACTTCCTTAACTCGTGCCGTTAACTATGGAAAGCCGTAATATTTCTTGACTTATATGACAGTCTTCGTAACTCCTTTGTATCCTCCGAGTTTCGATTCGTGGAGTTCTCGAATCATTCGTAGCTATTGATCTTTATCGTAGATATACGCTTTGCCTCGGTACCAGAGCTTCCTATCTTTTTCTTCCACTTCGCTAGGAACCACTGGTCCAGGTGCTACTTAATATTATGCCTCATTGATCCTTTCTTCTCGAAAGATTACATAACATTCTAGGAACGAGTCGAGTAGATCATCTTCCACAGGTATCTATATTTTATAATATAGCGTTCCGTCTATTCGTTCCTTAAACAATAGTGGCGTTGTTTCCGTTCGTCCTTCCGTGTGATCCGTTCGTCGACTTAAAGCGTCCGCTCGTACGTTTTCTTTACCTTTCTTATAGCGGATCTCGAAGTTGAATTCCGCGAGGAATTCTGCCTATTGTATTTGTCGTCCGTTAAGCTCCTTTGTCATCGTAAAGTACCGTAGATTCTTATGATCTATATATACTTGTACTGGTTCGATTATACTACTAAGATATAGTCGTTATTCCTTAAAAGCTTCGACAATCGTAAGTAGTTCCTTGTCGTAGATTAGATAGTTGAGATATGGTCTATCGAGCTTCTTTGAAAAGAAGGCTATAGGATATAGCTTCCCTTGCTTATCTTGTTATCCCAACTGTCCTCTGATGGCATAGTCTAAAGCGTCTGTTTCTACCTTGAATGGCTTCTTAGGGTCTAGTAGTACCAGCACTAGATCCTTAGTGATGGCGTCACGAATCTGCGTAAATGCTTGCTTATGTCGCTCTTCCTATTAGAACTTAGCGTTCTTCTTGGTAAGTTCGTATAATAGTCGTGCGATCGCTCCAAAATTCCTGATAAATATCCGGTAGAAGTTTATAAACCTGATAAAACTTCGTACTTCCGTGACTAACGTCGGTTATAGCCAATCTTTAATGGCTTTAACCTTTAAGGGTTCTATCCGAATTTGTCCTAGGGATATCTCGTATCCTAAAAACACCGTCTTTCTGACGTAGAATTTGCTCTTTTCCTTATTAACTAATAGCTTATATACATGTAATACGTCTAGCACTACTCTTATATACTTCCGGTGTTCGTCTATCGTCTTGGAGAAGATAAGTATATCGTCGAGATAACATACCACAAATTTATCAAGAAAGGGTCAGATAGCTTGATCGATTAGGGCTTAGAACGTTACCGGCGCGTTTATAAGTCCGAATGGTATAACGAGGTACTTGTAGTGGCTATAGGGTATCCTAAAGGCCATTTTCCACTCGTCGCCTTCTTTGATCCATATATGGTTGTAGGCCGATGGCAAGTCAAGACGTATAAAACATTAGGCTCCTGCCAACTGATCTCGGAGCCGTAAGATTAGTAGTAACAGGTATCGATTCTTTACGGTCTGTTCGTTAAGTTGCTAATAGTCGACGTATAACCGTAGCTTTCCGTCTTTCTTAGGCATAAACAGGATTAGGTAGCCTACTAGCAATGTCGATAGGCAGATATATCCTCTTCGAAGGTTCTTCTCTAGATATCGCTTAAGTTCTTCGTTCTATGTCTAGCTTGTATAGTAGATCTTGAAGAACTTTAGTTATACTCCTTCTTTGAGCTTGATCTCGTGATCCTATAGGCTATATTCCGGTAATCCTTCTAGATACTTCAGTTCGAATGCTAGGTATCCTTTATACTCCCTTGGTACTTCCCTAGTCTTGTCTCGTTTCTCGGTTTTCTAATAGTATACGAATTTGGTTCCATCTATAGCGATGCTAGTGATTTCTCCTGTCTTAACCTATTGCTCCAATTACAGTGCTCCGTATTCGTCAATGGAGAGAACAGCTATCGGCGGTTTAGCTCGTTCCTCCTGTCGTAACGTCGGTGTCGTTATGCCGCTTCTTCTAGAGTCCGTAGTGGTCTGTCTGCTACTACCTGTCTCTTGCGGTAGATCCGTAGGATATGCCTTCCCTTGAGCATCGTCTATTCGCGATCCTTGCGTGCTCCCTATCTTGCTAGTCAAATATAACTCTATTCGGGGTTATAGGTAGCTACCGTTCTTCTAGCTGATGTCCGGGTCGTAGTCTTTATACTATAGTAGTCCTAGTATCATGTCCTTGTCATTGCCTATATCTATAATGTTAAATATGACTGCTATAGTCTTCCCTACCATAGTAATATTGATCGGTTCGGTCTCCCTACGTACCTATTACGTTAGGAATAGCCCTTTGACTATACTATACTTCCGTTTCATCCTCTAGGGTATCTGTAGCTAATTTACAAGTGTTAGCGAAATCAGGTTTATCTCTGCTCCACTATCTACTAGTACAAGCATTTCGTACTACTTCTATTATGCCGTTATCTATAGTCGCTTGTCTTGCCGTCGTCATCCAAAGATTGTAGCGATTTCCTATATTTCTACCGGGAGGTCTTGATATAGTAGTCTCTTACGCTAGTTCCTCCTATACTACGCTACTACTTACCGTTGTATAGGCGTTAATGGTTTTCAGGCCCCTCGAAGGGCCCTGACCCGTTTCCTAGGTCAGTGCTAACCTCTTCGATTGTTCGGCTAATAGCGGCTTTGTCAATCATTCTCATTTCCGTAAGCTATTGAGTGCTTACAGCTTCCTACTATTAGGTCCATTCTACTTTTTATCATATAGTCTATAGCTTCATCTAAAGCTCCCGAATTCGCGATTTCTTTTCGTCCGCGTGATAGAGATAATCGTTGCTCTAGTATAAGTCCTATATGTCTCGTCCTATTCTATAGTACCTAGGCTAGGCTCGTCTTAGAACTACCGTAATACCTTCTAGACTCCGGGTTTCGATCTTCTAGAGTAATTTAGCCGCTCTGTTTCCCGCGTCATAGACCTATTCCACAGGGCGTAAACTTCCGTCCCCGTTTTCCTATTGGGTCGGCTAGTGATTGTTTTCGAATTTGTTATAGAAGTGGTATTAGTATTTGTATACTATATACTGGAACTAGGGCACTTATACGTATGCCTTATATCAAGGGTATAGTCGCGTGGCGTCGCCTAGAAGATATTGGAATTCTTTTCCGAATCCTTCCTACTATACGTAGACCGTAGGTGCCCTAATGCTAAGGTAGGAATGTTTCTTCTAGTAGCTCTCCTATATTTATTCGTCTTTTCCGCGGTTCGTATATATAAACTAATACTCCGGGTTCCATACGTCATAGCTAAGTTACTAATCGTCAAAGTATATAGTATAACTATCGGGTCTATCGTACGTTATAGGCTATTCCCCTTTAATAGTTTCTACGATACGTCGGAGTTCCCTTATTTCGTCCCTTATCTCGTTACTCTACTAGGCAAGTCGAGTCAGGCGTCTATCTCGTTCACGTAACTCCGTATTAAGCCGGAAAACTTTGTTACGGTACCATTCGATCCGTTCCTAAAGGAACAAGATATTCGGTCCGGGTCGGTCGACTCCTTAGGTGTCGGTTATCTACGATCTATCCCATCTCTACGTGACCGTAAAACCCTACTGCCTTAAGGCTAGGAGAATCGAAATCGGTAGCGTGTACTCCCCTGCCGTATCCCATTCGGCAATGCCTGTCTTAGGGTCTATAGTGACTAGTTCGGAGTACGGCGTCTGTTCGTCTTTGCTATTATTATCGTATTCGAGACTATCTATGTCGCTATCCCTATCTTTATAGCTTGTGGCTACTACTTTGACGATGTCCTTGGTTTCGTCGATAACTATAGTTTCCTTTCCTAGGACTGGTTTCTAGTCTTTCTTTAGGCTTCGACATTCTCGCCTATAATGTCCTTTCTTTCTATAGTTATAGTAGGTAGTATTAGACTTGTCTTTAGCCGTCTTCTTCTTGTCCTACTTCTATATTATGTCTATATCTATGGCTTTAGGATGCGTCCCGTATAAGGTACTGACGTACGCTCGCTTTTTCTTGTCGTTAGCCTTAACTGTAGTTCTATTCATTCGACCTCGTTTCTACTATTCCCGTATATAGAGCCGATCGTCGATTCTGATAGCCTATACGATATATTCGTCTAGTGTTTTAGGCCGGTTGTACTTATATAGCTTGTCTTTGACCTTTTCCTTCAAGCTGTTATAAAATAGTTATATTAACGCCTCGTCGTTAAGCTAAGACTTAAGTATATCCTATCTAAACTATACGGTATAGGAGGCTACTAACTTGGTCTATCGGAGGTTAGCAAGCCTTTCTTATATATAAATCTTCTCGTCTTTATCGCTAAAGACCTTCTAAAGCTCTTCTTCGAAACGGTCGTAGGATCGAAAGACTACCTATATAAAGGCATCTCGGTCGTCCTCATCGTCCTTAGTAAGGTAGTCGTTCTATATAGGTTCGAACTATCTAAGTACCTTACCCTCTAATCTCGTAGCTATATAGAGGACTTTAGCTTTATCATCTAGAAACTTGTCGTCATTAAGCCAGAAGTAGGATCGGAGGTTTGTCAAAAACCCTATAAGATCCTCCTTAGTTCCTCCGTATTTGCCAGGTGGTTCGATCTTGATACGGCTTGCTTTGGCAGTCTCGAGCGCCTTGATTTTGGCGTAGGCCTCGTTAACTAGTTTCTACGAGTGCTTTTCGCCGTTCTCGAGTTCCTTGATCCGAGCTTAAGTAGCCTTGTCTCTCTGGTCTAACTCCTAGATTCGCTACTAGAGTTGACTAAGCTAGGCGAGCAGCTATTCGGCCGTAACGTTAGTAGCTATATCGATATCGAGGTCAAAGTTACCTCCGTTCTAAACCATGATAGAACAAAGGGAGTAATAGCAACGTATGATAAACCTAACTTAGACTTCTTCTAAAAGGGTTCAGACGAAGGTAAGTAATATAGGACAAGTGTACAAGTCGTCTAAAGGATTCGGTGAAGCTAAAGGGTTTATAATAATAGAGTTGTCTCTTTATAGTAGTGTGATGCTATTAGGAGTACTGTAATGTAAGGAGTATATTACTATCACTAGTAAACTCTAGAGCTCACTAGAACGAGTGACTAGCTATCTAATATACTTGTCTGGTTCCCTTATTCCTAAGTGTTCCCCCTTAGATTCCGATCGTGTGATCGCTGCTACGATCCTTCGATCATTATTCGGGTGCTTGCCTTGATCGAAGTGCGATCACTGCGATCACTTTCTAATTGGTCCTTAGGTCTTGTGGTTCCTGATTGGTTCCGTGTGCCTGGTCGCCTTATACGGCCAAATCGTGATATCTAGCTAGCTACTATGGCTAGTTCTATAGCCTATAGCCTTCTCTACTATATTCCTGGTTACCTATCTACTTAGCTAGGAGAAGCCTATAGGCCTCTATAATAGCTATTACCTTCTAGGTAACTATAGCCTCTAGTACCTTGCCTACTATTAGTAGGAGTACTATAAGCCTATAGCTACCTAGGGTAAAGTAGGCCTATAGGGGTTTGCTAGGCTTATAGAGGACTACTATCTTAGCCCTTTTAAACTAGGCTAGGAAATAGCCGAGCTATAGGCTCTCTAAGGCTAGTTTAGCTAGTATCTAGTAGAGCGGCTACCTATAGGCCTTTAGTAGGCCTATAGGGAGGAGGTCCTCCCCTAGGGCCTTCTATAGGGCCGCCCTAGCTAGTACTACCCTAACTTCGCCTACCGTAACCTCTTAGCTCATTTCGAACTTCGGCTCCTAGTAGTCGTTTAGATCTAGATCGTTAATATCTAATAGGTCTACTTCCAGGTTCGGAAAGAACTTATTAGCCAAGGCCCTAGCTTTCTATTAGTAGGTTATAAGCCCTCCTTCGAAGGCCGGGAGCTTTAGAGGGTCGACCGGTAGGTAGCTTTATAGCCTTATCTACTACTCTAGTCTTTATAATAGGTCTAGCTAGTTAGTTACCTCCTATAATATAGCTCTCTAGCTCTTAGTCTTTATAGCTATAATAGTCTTAGCCTAGTCCTATAGGGCCTACCAAAGTACCTCCTATATATAGGGGTTTAGGGTACCCCTATAGGCCCTCTCTACCTCTTTAGCCCTCTTCTAGGCCTCCCGAACCTCCTTTGTCTACTATTAAGCTCGTCTACCCCTTATACTAGCCTTCTTTACTAGAGCCAAGACCGTAGCTATCTCCTTAAGGGCCTCTATAAGCCTGTCGAAGGCCTATAGAAGCCCCTCTAGGTCCTAGAAGATAGGCCTGGCCAGGGCCAATACCTACCTACTAAGCTAGAGCAGGAGGTAGGCCGCCTTGGCCTATATAACCTCCTTATCTAGGCTCTTCTAGTCCTACCCTTCACTAGCTAGTATAGGCCTATTAGTCCCCTAGAGGGAGACATTTAGGGCCTATAGGTAGTAGTTAGATTTCCTACGTTCCGCGATATCCCTATAGGTTACCTCTAGCCTAGCTAAGGCCTAGAGTAGGTCTATTATAGAAGGCTAACTATATTAGTCCCCTTAGGAGGCCTTAGTGACCTAGCTATATAGCGTTTATAGGTTAAGGTCCTACTAGTCTATAAGGCTAAGGAGGTCCCTAGCCCCTAGGCTAAGCCTATTAAATAGGTCTTAGACCGGGTAGTAGAGGTTAAAGTTACCTATAAGAACTAGGGGGTAGGTTAGCCGAGGTAGGGCTAGTAGGTCCTATAAGAGGGCTTATTTGCCCTTGCTATTATAGACTAACTAGAGTTTGAACCCCTTCTCTCCTAGGGTTAGAAAGGTTACCCTATATTAGTTCTCCTCTGCTAAATAGTCCTACTAGCTAACCAGAAACCGTTTAGCCACTAGAATAGCCGCCTTGCCCTTAGGCTTATAGACTAGGTAGTATTTTAAAGCCTAGGGGTAGTATATTAACCCTATAAACCGGTTGATCTATAGTTCCTAGATAGCTAATAGGTTATATTTAGCCTCCTCTAGTAGGACCTTAAGGGCCTATTTATTACCTTAGGTATTCTACTAAAAGACCTTAATTTACATTCGAGGTAGCTAGAGTAAAGGATAAAGGTATAATAGTAGTAGGCTCTATAGCTATTACCCCCTTAACTAGTTATAAGAGGGAGGGGGCTTTAGGCTATAGAAAGGAGATATAGGTCTGTTAGGCATTAAATAAGGCATTCCTAGCCGCCTGTTAGGCTAGGGTAGGCCTCCTATAGGGGCGTTTAGCTCCGGTTTAGTAGTAGTTGTCATCTTCCGGCTAGCTACTAAACTCGAGGGCGACCTTCTAGTATAGTTGCTCTAGTAGTTAGAAGGTCTAGGGTCTATATTAGTAGGCTTCCCTAGCCCTCTCCTAGGCTTTGACTTTCTTTAGGTAGCCCCTATACTAGGCAGTATAGGGGCCCCTATAGGCTATATACTTATAAGGGAGTTAGCTAGAGTAGGTAAGGCACTAGGCCTCCCTAGTCTTCCCTCCCTTACTATAAGCCCTTATATTATAATAGCTATAATAGGCCGGCTACTAGTAGTACCGTTAGGTATAGCCAAAGCTCTAATACCTATAGTATTACCTTAGCTCTAGAGCATCCTAGTAGGGCTTATAGTCTAGTACCTAGGTATCCTAGACTATACCCTTATTATAGGCCTTCTAGGCCTCTTCGAGGTCTTATAAGCCTAGGAGTACTATAGCCTACTTCCTTTATAGGCTCTTTAGTAGCTAGAACTTGACCGTTTCGATCAAGTATAGGCCTATAGCCTCTTTAAAGTCTTGTTTACCGACCCCCTATAACTCCTCCTTCCGGACTCCTTGGCTAAGACTATATAGGCCCTACTAACCTCCCTAGCCTCCTCTCCAAAGGCTATAGCCACCTATCGCTTATTAGCTAAATACTAATCCTTAGTAGCCTTATCCTTAAAGACTACTACTATATCCCTACTTAGGAGCTTCCTAGCCGTAATGGCTCCCTAGTAGCTAGAGGCTCTATTGACTACTTAGACTATCTTAGCTAGGGTTCGGGCTTTAAGGTCCTCCTATAGGCTTATATTCTATATCGTAGCCTCCTGTAAAGCCTATAGCGGTACTGCCTTAGCTAATAGTAGGCCTCCTTAGGGGCCTATTACCCCCTATTATAGCCCTATAGCTACCTATGCCTAGGTAGGGCAGGGAGTAGCCTTAAGGGCTTCTTTAAGCCCCTTTTTGACTTCTTCTACTACAAGTTCCTATAGGTTTGGAACTAGGCCTATAATAGTGGTTATAAGGCCCTATAAGAGCCTATCGGCAAGATCCTATACCCTGCCCTACTTAGGGCTTGGTACGAGGTCAACTAGTTATATAATAAGACCCCTTAGCTCCTTGATATCTAGGGTAGGGTAGGCCTATAGTAGGCCCCCTTATAATTGGTTCGAAGCTATAGGCCTCCCTACTTAGTAGCTTAGTAATAGGCTTTAAATTAACGTTACGTTTAGAGACGCTAGGTAGTCTATATAGTGAAAATTTTGACGGGCGTGTAAGGTATAGTCGGTTATAGTTAGGTCCGGTTCCTACGCTTGTAATGCCTGTTGTATACCTATAACGGCTCGTATATAGTTGAAAGCAATATTATTAGATAGTGTTTTTCGAGAGCTTTCTAGCGATAGTAGTTTTGTATGTTTTGGTAGGGTATTTAGTAAGCTAGGTATTTCCCTACTAATATTTATATAGTTAGTACTAGGTAACTATTTATATTACTTACTAGAGAACTCTAAAGTCCTCTAGAATAAGTAACTATCTATCTAATATAATTATCTAGTTTCCTTATTCCTAAGTATCTTTCTTAGGTTCTAATTATATGTCACGGAAATATGTATGCAGATGCCGCCTAGACCACCGGCACAGACAGGCCAATTAAGCCGAAAGAACGGAAGGGCCAATCACAACATGAGAAGCGCTATGATCACTACACTCACCAGTGATCAGGGTAATCACCACTATACGATCACTCACGATTACCGTAATCAGGAGTAATTACCAGGGTTATATATACATGTAGATAGTCACTCGGTAGACTCTGGAGTTTACCAGTGATAGCAACCTACAATCACAGTACTTATACCAAGTATCGCTAACTACTATAAGAGACAACTATAGTATTGTTATAAACTCTTTGGCTTTACCAAATCCCTTAGACGACCTATACATTTGTTCTACTTAACCTACCTTCGTCTAAACCCTTTTAGAAGAAGTCTAAGTTAGGTTTGTCATATATTGCTATTACTCCCTTTGTTCTGTCATGGTTTAGAACGGAGGTGACTTCGACCTCGACATCGATATAGCTACTAGCGTCACGGCTAAACAGCTGCTTGCCTAGCTTAGTCAACTCTAGTAGCGAATCTAGGAGTTGGACCAGAGAGATAAGGCTACTTAAGCTCGAATCAAGGAACTCGAGAACGGCGAAAAGCACTTATAGAAATTGGTTAACGAGGCCTACGCCAAAATCAAGGCACTCGAGACTGCTAAAGTAAGCCGTATCAAGATCGAACTACCTAGCAAGTACGGAGGAACCAAGGAGGACCTTGTAAGGTTTTTGACAAACCTCCGATCTTACTTCTAGCTTAATGACGATAAGTTTCCGGATAATAAAGCCAAAGTCCTCTATACGGCTACGAGACTATAGGGTAAGGCACTTAGATGGTTCGAACCTACGTGGAATAACTATCTTACTAAGGAAGACGAGGACGACCGAGATGCCTTTATATAGGTAGTCTTTTGATCCTACGACCGTTTTAAAGAAGAGCTTTAGAAGGTCTTTGGTAACAAAGACAAGAAGATTTATACCTAAGAAAGGCTTGCTAATCTCTAATAGACCAAGTTAGTAACCTCCTATACTATATAGTTTAGATAGGACATACTTAAGTCTTAGCTTAATGACAAGGCGTTAATATAACTATTCTATAACGGCTTAAAGGAAAAGGTTAAAGACAAGCTATATAAGTATGACTAGCCTAAAACTCTAGACGAATATATTATATAGGCTATTAGAATCGACGATCGGCTCTATATATAGGAATAGTAGAAACGAGGTCGAATGAATAGAACTATAGTTAAGGCTAATAACAAGAAAAAGCGAACGTACGTTAGTACCTCGTATAGGACGTATCCTAGAGCTATAGATATAGACGTAATATAGAAGTAGGACAAGAAGAAGATAGCCAAAGATAAGTCTAATACTACCTGCTATAACTATAGAAAGAAAGGACACTATAAACGAGAATGTCGAAGCCCGAAGAAAGACTAGAAACTAGTCCTAGGAAAGGAAACTATAGTTATTAACGAAACCAAGGATGTCGTCAAAGTAGTAGCTACAAGCTACAAAGACAGGGATAGTAATATAGATAGTCTCGAATATAACAATAATAGCGAAGATAGATAGACACTATACTCCAAACTAGTTACTATAGACCTAGAAATAGGTATTACCAAATAGGATATAGTAGGAGAGTATACGCCACCGATTTCGATTCTCCTAGCCTTGAGGTAATAGGGTTTTACGGTTACATAAAGACGGGATAGATCGTGGATAACCGATACCTAAGGAATTAAAAGACCCGGACCGAATATTTTGTTCCTTTAGGAATAGATCGAATAGTACTATAATAAAGTTTTCCGGCTTAATATAGAGTTACGCGAACGAGATGGATACCTGACTTGACTTACCTAGTAGAGCGATAAGATAAGGGACAAAATAAAGGAACTCTAACGTATCGTAGAAACTATTAAAGGGGAATAGCCTGTGACGTACGATAGACCTAATAGTTATACTAAGCACTTTGACGATTAGTAACTTAGCTATGACATATAGAACCTAGAGTATCAGTTTATATACGTAAACCGCGGAAAAGACGAACGTATATAGGAAAGCTACTAGAAGAAATATTCCTACCTTAGCATTAAGATACCTATAGTCTATATATAGTAGGAAGGATTCGGAAGAGAATTCCAATATCTCCTAGGCGACGCTATACAACTATACCCTCGACATAAGGCACACACGCAAGTGCCTTGGTTCTAGTGTATAGTATATAAATGCCGATACCACTTCCGCGATAAATTCGAAAACAATCACTAGCCGACCCGATAGGAAAATAGGGACAGAAGTTTACACCCCGTGGAATAGGTCTATAACATAGGAAACAGAGCGGCCGAATTGCTCTGGAAGATCGAAGCCCGAAGCCTAGAAGGCATTATAGTAGTTCTAAGACAAGCCTAGCCTAGGTACTACAGAACAGGACGAGATATATAGGACTTATATTAGAGTAACGATTGTCTCTATCATACGGATGAAAAGAAATCGCGAATTCGGGAGCTTTAGATAAAGCTATGGACTATACGACGAAAAGCAGAACGGACCTAATGGTAGGAAGCTATAAGCACTTAATGGCTTATGGAAATGAGAACGATTGACAAAGCTACTATTAGCCGAACAATTAAAGAGGTTAATACTAACCTAGGAAACGGGTTAGGGCCTTTTAAGGGGCCCGAAAACTATTAATACCTATATAGTGGCAAGTAGTAGCGTAGTATAGGAGGAACTAGCGTAAAAGACTACTATATTAAGACCTCCTAATAGAAACATAGGAAATCGCTATAATCTTTAGATGACGATAGTAAGACAAGTAACTATAGATAACGGTATAATGGAAGCAATACGAAATGCTTATACTAGTAGATAGTAGAGTAGAGATAAACCTGATTTCGCTAATACTTGTAAATTAGCTATAGATACCCTAGAGAATGAAATAGAAATATAGTATAGTTAAAGGGCTATTCCTAACGTAATAGGTATATAGGGAGACCAAACCGATCGATATTACTATAGTAAGGAAAACTATAGTAGTCGTATTTAGTATTATAGATATAGGTAATAACAAAGATATAATACTAGGACTACTATAGTATAAAGACTACGACCTAGACATTAGCTAGAAGAATGGTAGCTACCTTGTCACGATTTGGCCGTATAAGGCGACCAGGCACACAGAACCAATCAGGAACCACAAGACCTAAGGACCAATCAGAAAGTGATCGCAGTGATCGCACTTCGATCAAGGCGAGCACCCAAATAATGATCGAAGGATCGCAGCAGCGATCACACGATCGGAATCTAAGGGGGAACACTCAGGAATAAGGGAACCAGACAAGTATATTAGATAGCTAATCACTCGTTCTGGTAAGCTCTAGAGTTTACCAGTGATAGTAACACACTCCTTACATCATAGTACTCCTAACAGCATCGCACTACTATGAAGAGACAACTCTATTATTATAAACCCTTTAGCTTTACCGAATCCCTTAGACGACTTATACACTTGTCCTACATCACTTACCTTCGTCTGAACCCTTTCAGAAGAAGTCTGAGTTAGGTTCGTCATATATTACTATCACTACCTTTGTTTTATTATAGTTTAGAACGGAGGTGACTTCGACCTCGACATCAATATAGCTACTAACGTTACGGCCGAATAGCTACTCGCCTAGCTTAGTTAACTCTAGTAGCGAATCTAGGAGTTAGACCAGAGAGATAAGGCTGCTTAAGCTCGGATTAAGGAACTCGAGAACGGCAAAAAGCACTCGTAGAAACTAGTCAACGAGGCCTATACCAAAATCAAGGCGCTCGAGACTGCCAAAGTAAGCTGTATCAAGATCGAACTACCTGGCAAATACGGAGGAACTAAGGAGGATCTTATAGGGTTTTTGACAAACCTCCGATCCTACTTCCGGCTTAATGATAACAAGTTTCCGGATGACAAAGCTAAAGTCCTCTACGTAGTTACGAGATTAGAGGGTAAGGCACTTAGATGGTTCGAACCTATATAGAACGACTACCTTACTAAGGATAATAAGGACGACCGAGACGCCTTTACATAGGCAGTCTTTCGATCCTACGACCGTTTCGAAGAAGAGCTTCGGAAGGTCTTTGGTGACAAAGACGAGAAGATTTACGCGTAAGAAAGGCTCGCTAACCTCCGATAGACTAAGTTAGTAGCCTCCTACACTATATAGTTTAGATAGGACATACTTAAGTCTTAGCTTAACGACGAGGTATTAATATAATTGTTTTATAACGGCTTGAAGGAAAAGGTTAAAGACGAGCTATATAAGTATAACCGGCCTAAAACACTAGACGAATACATCGTATAGGCCATTAGAATTGATAATCGGCTCTATATATAGGAACAGCAGAAACAAGGTCGAATGAACGGAATTACGGTTAAGGCTAACAATAAGAAAAAGCAAGCGTACGTTAGTACCTCGTATAGGACGTATCCTAGAGCCATAGATATAGACGTAATATAGAAGTAGGATAAGAAGAAGACAGCCAAAGACAAGTCTAATACTACCTACTATAACTACAGAAAGAAAGGACACTATAGGTAAGAATGTCAAAGCCCGAAGAAAGACTAGAAACCAGTCCTAGGAAAGGAAACTACGGTCATCGACGAAACCAAGGACGTCGTCGAAGTAGCAGCCACGAGCTACAAAGATAGGGATAACAATATAGACAGTCTCGAATACGACAACAATAGCAAAGACGAATAGACGCCGTACTCCGAACTGGTCACTATAGACCCCGAGATAGGCATTGCCAAATAGGATACGGCAGGGGAGTACGTGCTACCGATTTCGATTCTCCTAGCCTTGAGGCAGTAGGGTTTTACGGTCACGTAGAGACGGGATGGATCGTAGACAACCGACACCTAAGGAGTCGACTAACCTGGACCGAATATCTTGTTCCTTTAGGAATAGATCGAATGGTACTGTAACGAAGTTTTCCGGCTTAATACGGAGTTACGTAAACGAGATAGATGCCTGACTTGACTTGCCTAGTAGAGTAACGAGATAAGGGACGAAATGAGGGAACTCCGATGTATCGTAGAAACTATTAAAGGGGAATAGCCTATAACGTACGATAGACCTAATAGTTATACCGTATACTTTGACGATTAGTAACTTAGCTATGACGTACAGAACCCGGAGTACTAGTTTATATATACGAACCGTAGAAAAGACAAACGAACGTAGGAGAGCTACTAGAAGAAATATTCTTACCTTAGCATTAGGGTACCTATAGTCTATATATAGTAGGAAGGATTTGGAAAAGAATTCTAATATCTTCTAGGCAACGCTACGTAACTATACCCTTGACATAAGGTATACGTACAAGTGCCCTAGTTCTAGTATATAGTATACGAATGCTAATACCACTTCCGTAACAAATTTGAAAATAATCACTAGCCGACCTGACAGGAAAACGGGGACAGAAGTTTACGCCCTATGGAATAGGTCTACGACGCGGGAAATAGAGCGGCTGAATTACTCTAGAAGATCGAAACCTAGAGTCTAGAAGGCATTACGGTAGTTCTAAGACGAGCCTAGCCTAGGTACTATAGAATAGGACGAGACATATAGGACTTATACTAGAGTAACGATTGTCTCTATTACGCGGACGAAAAGAAATCGCGAATTTGGGAGCTTTAGATAAAGCTATAGACTATACGACGAAAAGCAGAACAGACCTAATGGTAGGAAGCTATAAGCACTCAATGGCTTACAGAAATGAGAACGATCGACGAAGCCACTATTAGCCGAACAATCGAAGAGGTTAGCACTGACCTAGGAAATGGGTTAGGGCCCTTCGAGGGGCCCGAAAACCATTAACGCCTATATAACGGTAAGTGGTAGCGTAGTATAGGAGGAACTGGCGTAAGAGACTACTATATCGAGACCTCCTAGCAGAAACATAGGAAATCGCTATAATCTTTGGACAACGATAGCAAGACAAGCGACTATAGATAACGGCACAATGGAAGCAGTACGAAATGCTCGCACTAGTGGATAGTAGAGCAGAGATGAACCTGATTTCGCCGACACTTGTAAATTAGCTATGGATACCCTAGAGGATGAAACGGAAGCATAATATAGTCAAAGGGCTATTCCTAACGCAATAGGTACGTAGGGAGACCGAACCGATCGACATTACTATAGCAGGGAAGACTATAGCAGTCGTATTTAGTATTATAGACATAGGTAACGACAAGGACATAATACTAGGACTACCATAGCATAAAGACTACGACCTAGACATTAGCTAGAAGAACGGTAGCCACCTATAACCCCGAATAGAGTCATATTCGACCAGCGAGATAGGGAGTACGCAAGGATCGCGAATAGACGATGCTCAAGGGAAGGCATATCCTATGGATCTACCACAAGAGACGGGCAGTGGCAGACAGACCACTACAGACTCTAGAAGAAGCGGTATAACGACATCGACGTTACGACAGGAGGAACAAGCTAAACCGCCGATAGCTATTCTCTCCGTTAACGAATGCGGAGCACTATAATTAGAGCAATGGGTTGAGACAGGAGAAATCACCAGCATCGCTATAGACGGAACCAAATTTGTATACTATTAGAAAACCGAGAAACGAGACAAGACTAGGGAAGTACCGAGGGAGTACGAAGGACACCTAGCATTCAAACCGAAGCATCTAGAATGATTACCGGAATATGGCCTATAGGATCACGAGATCAAGCTCAAGGAAGGAGTACGACTAAAGTTCTTCAAGATCTACCATATAAGCTAGACATAGAACAAAGAACTTAAGCGATATCTAGAGGAGAACCTTCGAAGAGGATATATCCGCCTGTCGATATCGCTAGTAGGCTACCTAATCCTATTTGTGCCTAAGAAAGACGGAAAGCTACGGTTATACGTCAACTATCGGTAACTTAACGAACAGACTATAAAGAATCGATACCTGTTACCGCTAATCTCACGGCTCCGAGATCAGTTAGTAGGAGCCCAATGTTTTACACGTCTTAACTTGCTATCGGCCTATAACTATATATAGATCAAAGAAGGCGACGAGTAGAAAACGGCCTTTAGGATACCCTATAGCTACTACAAGTACCTTGTCATGCTATTCGGACTTACAAACGCGCCGGTAACGTTCTAAGCCCTGATCGATTAAGCTATCTGACCCTTTCTCGACAAATTTACGGTATATTATCTTAACGATATACTTATCTTCTCTAAGACGATAGACGAACACCGGAAGTACGTAAGAGCAGTGCTAGACGCATTATACGCGTATAAGCTATTAGTTAACAAGGAAAAGAGCGAATTCTACGTTAGAAAGACGGTGTTTTTAGGATACGAGATATCCCTAGGACAAATTCGGATAGAACCCTTAAAGGTTAAAGCTATTAAAGATTGGCTACGACCGATGTTAGTTATAGAAGTACAAAGTTTCATTAGGTTTGCAAACTTCTACCGGATGTTCATTAGGAATTTTAGAGCAATCGCACAACCATTACACGAACTTACTAAGAAGAACGCTAAGTTCCAATAGGAAGAGCGACACAAGTAAGCATTTACGTAGATTCGTGACACCATTACCAAGGATCTAGTGCTAGTACTACTAGACCCTAAGAAGCCATTCGAGGTAGAAACGGACGCTTCAGACTACGCCATCGGAGGACAATTAGGATAACAAGACGAGCAAGGGAAGCTATATCCTATAGCCTTCTTTTTAAAGAAGCTCGACGGACCACGTCTTAACTATCTAATCTACGATAAGGAACTACTTACGATTGTTAAAGCTTTTAAGGAATGGCGACTATATCTTAGTAGTACGATCAAACTAGTATAAGTATATATAGATCACAAGAATCTACGGTACTTTACGACGACGAAGGAGCTTAACGGACGACAAATACGATAGGCAGAATTCCTCGTAGAATTTAACTTCGAGATCTGCTATAAGAAAGGTAAAGAAAACGTATGAGCGGACGCTTTAAGTCGACGAACGGATCATATAGAAGGACGAATGAAAACAACGCCACCGTTGTTCAAGGAACGAATAGACAGAACGCTACATTACGAAACATAGACACCCGTAGAAGATGATCTACTCGACTTATTCCTAGAATATTATACAATCTTTCAAGAAGAAAGGATCAATAAGGTACAATATCAAGCAGTACCTAGACTAGTGGTTCCTAGCAAAGTGGAAGAAAAAGATAGGAAGCTCTAGTACCAAGGCAAAGCGTATATCTATAACAAAGATCAACAGCTATAAATGATTTAAGAACTCTACGAATCGAAACTCGGAGGATACAAAGGAGTTACGAAGACTGTCGTATAAGTCAAGAAATATTACGGCTTTCTATAGTTAACGGCACGAGTCAAGGAAGTCATATAGAGCTGCGATATCTGTAATCGAAGTAAGATAGCACGACATAAGCCATACAGGCTACTTCAGCCACTGCTAATAGCTGACAAACCATAGAGTTTAGTTACGATAGACTTCATCACGAAGCTACTAGAATCCAAGGACACGGCCATAGGAGTAATCTACGATAGTATTCTCACTATAGTAGATCGCCTGACTAAATAGGTATACTTCTTTCCCTATAAGGAGTCCTAGACAGCTGAACAGCTGGCAGATGTGATCTATCGGCAAGTTATATCAGTACACGCTTAGCCGCAAGAATGGATTACCGATAGAGACACCAAGTTCGTATCAAAGTTTTGGCAAGCGTTAATGCAACAATTGGGCGTTAACAGTAAACTGTTAATAGTATATCACCTATAGACTGACAGACAAACGGAATAACTAAACCAAGTTATCAAGCAATACCTCTGTTCCTACGTCAACTACCAATAGGATGACTAGGTTATACTGTTACCAATAGTATAACTTGCTTACAATATAACGCCAATAGAAACGACTAAAGTCATACCGTTCTTTGCGAACTACAGATACGAAGCAGACCTTAGGCAAGGACTAGAGGTCACAGTGCCAAGAGCAGTAGTCAAAGTAGAGCAGATATACGCACTACATAAGAAACTCAAAAAGGAACTCGAGTTTGTTAGAACTAGAATAAAGAACTACTACGATAAATATAGGCTCAAGGGACCTCGCCTAGAGAGGGGAGACAAAGTCTATCTAATCGCACGAAACCTGCGAACCAAACGACCAAGCACGAAGCTAGACTTTAAGAAGGTCGGACCCTTCGTTATCAAAGAACGAATTTCGACATCTAACTACCGACTATCGTTACCGTTATCTATATGACTACAGACAGATGTTTTTTATATTTTACTTCTCGAACTAGCGCCAAAGAACGCCAAAATCGCTACGAACATCGAAGCGGAAGACGAAGAGGAAGAATAGGACGTCGAAGAAATTCTGGATTTACATATCATTAATAGGGAACTATAGTATCTGGTTAAATAGCTTGATTTTAGACTAGAAGACAACTTATAGGAACTAGTTAAGAACCTAAATTACCCTAAGAAACTTTAGCAGTTCTACTAGAGGAACCCTAATCGACCGAAAGCGACAGACCCGAAACCAACCCGAAATCGGCTAGCAAGGACGGATCTAAAGGAACTTCTGGATATACGGAATCCTAAAGCTATCCGAAATCGGCAGACAAGTAGGACGGGGTCGAAGAAGATATAGTAACCCTAGGAGCCTCTACTACCGCCACCGCTTTAGCCTCCTCACGTTCTACTCGCTCTAACTCCTCTATACTATCGATACCCCAAGCGATGGCTCTTATTATCTTCTCAAACCACATTTATTTCTATTTCCGAAGACAAAGGACCCGCTCCTTAGCAGCTATAAGCTTATCCTTAAGTTTTTAATGCTAAGCCGTAATAGACCGAAGCTAAGCAGGAGAAACGCTAAGAACGTTACAATTCGAACGCTTGTTACGAATGTACTCTACGTATCGAGAAGAATCGCTTTTCGAAACCTCATATGAATTGAGGCCTTTAGACTCGTACGGCGTATAAGGGCATATCGTTAAAAGATTATTCGAGGAAAGAATCGCGGCCAAAAGATGGTTAGCACGAAGAGTCGACGCAGCAGGCTTAGACTTCAACTTCTTTCTTACACGATCAATCATCTTGACGACATCATAGAAGAAGAAAGGAGGGGGATAGAGGAAACATGACCATATACAAGAAAGGGGGGTGTTAGCGCTATTTGAAACGGACCTAAGTCTTTCGAGGACGAAAGACCTAGGGGAGGGGCATCGTGTTACGATTTAGCCGTATAAGGCGACCAGGTATATGGAACCAATTAGGAACCACAAGACCTAAGGACCAATCAGAAAGTGATCGCAGTGATCGTACTTCGATCAAGGCGAGCACCCAAATAATGATCGAAGGATCGTAGTAGCGATCATATGATCGGAATCTAAGGGGGAACACTTAGGAATAAGGGAACCAGACAAGTATATTAGATAGCTAGTCACTCGTTCTAGTAAGCTCTAGAGTTCACTAGTGATAGCAACGCACTCCTTACATTATAGTACTCCTAACAGCATCGCACTACTGTGAAGAGACAACTCTGTTGTTATGAACCCTTTGGCTTTACCGAATCCCTTAGACGACTTGTATACTTGTCCTACATCACTTACCTTCGTCTGAACCCTTTTAGAAGAAGTCTAAGTTGGGTTCGTCATATACCTATAACCCTAAATAGAGTTATATTCGACTAGCGTGATAGGAATCGCGCAAGGATCGTAAGCAGACGATACTCAAGGGAAGGTATATCCTATAGATCTACCGTAAGAGATAGGTAGTGGCAGATAGACTACTATGGACTCTAGAAGAAGCGGTATAACGACATTGACACTATAATAAGAGGAACGAGCTAAACCGCCGATAGCTGTTCTCTCCGTTAACGAATGTAGAGCACTACAATTAGAGTAGTAGGTTAAGCTAGGAGAAATAGCTAGTATTGCTATAGACGGAACCAAATTCGTATACTATTAGAAAACCGAGAAACGAGACAAGACTAGGGAAGTACCTAAGGAGTACGAAGGACACCTAGCATTCGAACCGAAATACCTAGAAGGACTACTAGAACACGGCCTATAGGATTACGAGATCAAGCTTAAGGAAGGAGCATGACTAAAGTTCTTCAAGATCTACTATACGAGCCAGGCGTAGAATAAAGAACTTAAGCGATATTTAGAGGAGAACCTTCGAAGAGGATATATCTGCCTGTCGACATCGCTAGCAGGCTACCTAATCCTATTTATGCCTAAGAAAGATAGAAAGCTATGGTTATACGTTGACTATTAGTAACTTAACAAACAGACTATAAAAAATCAATACCTGTTACCGCTAATCTTACAGCTCTAAGATTAGTTAATAGGAGCCTAATACTTTATACGTCTTGACTTGCCATTAGCCTATAACTATATACAGATCAAAGAAGGCGACAAGTAGAAAACGGCCTTTAGGATACCCTATAGCTACTATAAGTACCTCGTTATATATGACGAACCCAACTCAGACTTCTTCTAAAAGGGTTCAGACGAAGGTAAGTGACACAGGGCAAGTGTACAGGTCGTCTAAGGGATTCGGTGAAGCCAAAAGGTTTATAACAACAGAGTTGTCTCTTATAATAGTACGATGCTATTAGAAGTACTATAATTATAAGGGCGGTTACTATCACTAGTAAACTCCAGAGTCTACTATAACGAGTGACTATCTATATATATATATAACCTTCCCGGATCACCTTGATTAGTCCTTGGTTAGTGATCCTAGTAAGCCGCTCATCGCGATCAGTGACTTTACGCTGATCTTGGTAATCGTAAGCTAGCGTACGGTAGGGCTTACAGTGCTCCCTACATTATAATTGGTTCTTCCCGTCCTTTTGGCTTGATTGGCCTATCCGTGCCGGTAGTCCAGGCGGCATCTGTATATATATTTCCGTGACACGATGCCCTCCCTCCGAGGCTTTCGACCCGAAAGCCCTCTTAGGCCGTTTCAAATAGCGCTAACTCCCTCTCGTAACTTGCTCCTGTAAGTTCCCTCCCCCTTACTCCCTTTCGCCGTTCGCCATGGCTAACCATGTGAAGAAACGCCGTCGCGATATAACACGTGAACGTCATGTCTTAGTCGTTATGATTAAGCGAGACGGTTCCGAAACTATGCTATGTTCCAACTGTTAGCGTGTAATGCCTAAGAAGCGTTATATTATGTTGGGAAATTCTAAGAGGTGCTTGAATTATACGTGTAAGGGAAAGTCTTATAACGGGCCGAATGTAGTAGATTCCTATAAGTGGCTTCTATTTGTCCTCTTGTTTCCGTTCTGACTTGTCGTAGTATTATATAACTAACGTAAGCAAGATAGACTAGAGGAGGAAATTTTGGCGATAGAAGATCTGCTTTAGTAAACTTTAAGCCGCCTTATACGTTTACGTCGTTAAAAACAAATATTGCATGACTAGAGTGATGAATTCGTTCGTCGAGGTATATAGGGTTTGGATAAGGAGGATAGGGTGGTAGCTCCGATGTCAGACGAACAGGATTTGATAGGTCAGGTATAGGTATCGGGTGCCTTCGGCGTGATTGACTAGGAAGTAGTTAGCTTGTCCCTAGGGTCGGCTCCTACCGGTGCTTCTTCCTTCTTAGACGCCGGTTAGGTTCCTAAGTTAGCCCCTGTAGTTGGTTAGGATTCTTCTAGTGGAACTGTTCCAGTTTCTTAGGGCAGTTTAGGTTCTTAACCGGCTCCTACAAGTTATCTTCTAATCTAAAATCAAGCTATTTGACTAGATACTATAGTTCCCTATTAATAATATATAAATCTAGGATTTCTTTGATATCCTATTCTTCCTCTTTGTCTTCTACTTCGATGTTTATAGCGATTTTGGCGTTCTTTGGCGCTAGTTCTAAAAGTAAAATATAAAAAATGTCTGTCTGTAGTTATATAGATGATGGTAATGATAGTCGATAGTTAGATGTCGAGATTTGTTCTTTGATAACGAAGGGTCTGACCTTCTTGAAGTCTAGCTTCGCGCTTGGTCGTTTGGTTTGTAGGTTTCGTACAATCAGATAGACTTTGTCTCCCCTTTCTAGGCGAGGTCCCTCGAGCCTATGTTTGTCGTAGTGGTTCTTCATTCTGGTTCTGATAAACTCGAGCTCCTTTTTAAGCTTCTCGTGTAGTACGTACATCTGTTTTGCTTTAACTGCCGCTCTTGGTACTATGACCTCTGGTCCTTGCCTAAGGTCTGCTTTGTATCTATAGTTTGTAAAGAATGGTATGACTTTGGTCGTTTTTGTCGGCGTTATATTATAAGCAAGTTATACTATTGGTAATAGTATAACCTAGTCATCCTACTAGTAGTTGACGTAGGAACGGAGGTATTGCTTGATAACTTGGTTTAGTCATTCCGTTTATCTGTCAGTCTATAGGTGATATGCCGTTGATAGTTTGCTATTAATGCCTAATCGTTATATTAACGCTTGCTAAAACTTTGATATAAACTTGGTGTCTCTATCGGTAATCTATTCTTACGGCTAAGCGTGTACTAATGTAACTTGCCGATAGATTACGTCTGCCAGCTGTTTAGCTGTCTAGGACTCCTTGTAGGGAAAGAAGTATACCTACTTAGTTAGGCAATCTACTATAGTAAGAATACTGTCGTAGATTACTCCTATGGCCGTGTCCTTAGATTCTGGTAGTTTCGTAATAAAGTCTATCGTGACTAAACTCTATAGTTTGTCAGCTATTGGCAGTGGCTGAAGTAGCCTGTACAGCTTATATCGTGCCGTCTTGCTTCGATTGCAGATGTCGTAGCTCCGTATAACTTCCTTGATTCGTGCCGTTAATTGTAGAAAGTTATAGTATTTCCTGACTTGTACGACAGTCTTCGTAACTCCTTTATATCCTCCGAGTTTTAACTCGTAGAGTTCTCGAATCATTTGTAGCTGTTGATCTTTATTATAGATATACGCTTTGCCTTGGTACCAGAGTTTCCTATCTTTTTCTTCTACTTCGCTAGGTACTATTAGTCCTAGTGCTGCTTAATATTATGCCTCGTTAATCCTTTCTTCTCGAAAGATTACGTAACATTCTAGGAACGAACCGAGTGGATCATCTTCTATAGGTATCTACGTTTCGTGATATAACGTTCCGTCTATTTGTTCCTTGAACAACGGTGGTATTGTTTCCGTTCGTCCTTCCGTATAATCCGTTCGTCGACTTAAAGCGTCCGCTTATACGTTTTCTTTGCCTTTCTTATAGCGGATCTCGAAGTTAAATTCCGTAAGGAATTCTGCCTATTGTATTTGTCATCTATTAAGCTCCTTTGTTATCGTAAAGTACCGTAGATTCTTATGATCTATATATACTTATATTGGTTCAATTATACCACTAAGATATAGTCACTATTCCTTAAAAGCTTCGATAATCGTAAGTAGTTCCTTGTTATAGATTAGATAGTTAAGACGTGGTCCGTCGAGCTTCTTTGAAAAGAAGGCTATAGGATATAGCTTCCCTTGCTCGTCTCGTTGTCCTAACTGTCCTCCGATGGCGTAATCTGAAGCGTCTATTTCTACCTCGAATGGTTTCTTAGGGTCTAGTAGTACTAGCACTAGATCCTCGGTAATGGCATCGCGAATCTGTGTAAATGCTTACTCGTGTCGCTCTTCCTATTAGAACTTAGCGTTCTTCTTGGTAAGCTTGTGTAATAATTATACGATCGCTCCAAAATTCCTAATAAATATCCGGTAGAAGTTTGCAAACCCGATGAAACTTCGTACTTCCGTGACTAACGTCGGTCGTAGCTAACCTTTGATGGCTTTAACCTTTGAGGGTTCTATCCAAATTTATCCTAGGGATATCTTGTATCCTAAAAATACCGTCTTCCTGACGTAGAATTCGCTCTTTTCCTTGTTAACTAATAGCTTATATACGTATAATGCGTCTAGTACTGCTCTTATATACTTCTAGTATTTGTCTATCGTCTTAGAGAAGATAAGTATGTCATTAAGATAACATACCGTAAATTTGTCGAGAAAGGGTCAGATAGCTTAATCAATTAGGGCTTAGAACGTTGCCGGCACGTTTATAAGTCCGAATGGTATAACGAGGTACTTGTAGTAGCTATAGGGTATCCTAAAGGCCGTTTTCTACTCGTCGCCTTCTTTGATCCGTATATAGTTATAGGCCGATGGCAAGTCAAGACACGTAAAATATTAGGCTCCTACCAACTGATCTTAGAGCCGTGAGATTAGCGGTAACGGGTATCGATTCTTTATGGTCTGTTCGTTAAGTTGCTAATAGTCGACGTATAACTATAGCTTTCCGTCTTTCTTAGGTATAAACAGGATTAGGTAGCCTGCTAGCGATGTCAACGGGCGGATATGTCCTCTTCGAAGGTTCTCCTCTAGATATCGCTTAAGTTCTTCGTTTTACGTCTAGCTTATATAGTAGATCTTAAAGAACTTTAGTTATGCTCCTTCCTTAAGCTTGATCTCGTGATCCTATAGGCCGTATTCCGGTAATCCTTCTAGATACTTTAGTTCGAATGCTAGGTATCCTTCGTACTCCCTTGGTACTTCCCTAGTCTTGTCTCGTTTCTTAGTTTTCTAATAGTATACGAATTTGGTTCTGTCTATAGCGATACTAGTGATTTCTCCTATCTCAACCTATTGCTCTAATTGTAGTGCTCCGCATTCGTCAATAGAGAGAACAGCTATCGGCGGTTTAGCTCGTTCCTCCTATCGTAACGTCGGTATCATTATACCGCTTCTTCTAGAGTCTATAGTGGTCTGTCTACTACTGCCCGTCTCTTGTGGTAGATCTGTAGGATATGCCTTCCCTTAAGCATCGTCTATTCGCGATCCTTACGCGCTCCCTATCTTACTAGTCGAATATAACTCTGTTCGGGGTTATAGGTAGCTACTATTCTTCTAGCTAATGTCTAGGTCGTAGTCTTTATACTATAGTAGTCCTAGTATCATGTCCTTGTCGTCGCCTATATCTATAATACTAAATATAACTGCTATGGTCTTCCCTGCCATAGTGATGTCAATCGGTTCGGTCTCCCTACGTACCTATTACGTCGGGAATGGCCCTTTGACTATACTATGCTTCCGTTTTATCCTCTAGGGTATCTGTAGCTAATTTACAAGTGTCGGCGAAATCAGGTTTATCTCTGCTCTACTATCTACTAGTACGAGCATTTCGTGCTACTTCTATTATACCGTTATCTATAGTCGCTTGTCTTGCCGTCGTCGTCCAAAGATTACGGCGATTTCCTATGTTTCTGCTAGGAGGTCTCGATATAGTGGTCTCTTGTGCTAGTTCCTCCTGTACTACGCTACCACTCGCTACTATATAGGCGTTAATGGTTTTCGGGCCCCTCGAAGGGCCCTGACCCGTTTCCTAGGTTAGTGCTAACCTCTTCGATTGTTCGGCTGATAGCGGCTTCGTCGATCGTTCTCATTTCCGTAAGCTATTAAGTACTTATAGCTTCCTACTATTAGGTCTGTTCTGCTTTTTGTTATATAGTCTATAGCTTTATCTAAAGCTCCCAAATTCGCGATTTCTTTTCGTCTACGTAATAGAGATAATCGTTACTCTAGCATAAGTCCTATATGTCTCGTCCTATTCTATAGTACCTAGGCCAGGCTTATCTTGGAACTACCGTGATGCCTTCTAGACTCCGGGTTTCGATCTTCCAAAGTAATTCGGCCGCTCTGTTTCCCGCGTCGTAGACCTATTCCATAGGGCGTAAACTTCTGTCCCCATTTTCCTATCGGGTTGGCTAGTGATTGTTTTCGAATTTATCGCGGAAGTGGTATTAGCATTCGTATACTATATACTAAAACTAGGGCACTTGTATATATGCCTTATATCGAGGGTATAGTTATATAGCGTTACCTAGAAGATATTAGAATTCTTTTCCGAATCCTTCCTACTATATATAGACTATAGGTACCTTAATACTAAGGTAGGAATGTTTCTTCTAGTAACTTTCCTACGTATATTCGTCTTTTCTATAGTTTACGTACATAAACTGGTACTCCGGGTTCCATACATCATAGCTAAGTTACTAATCGTCAAAGTACGTAGTATAACTATCAGGTCTATCGTACATCACGGGCTATTCCCCTTTGATGGTTTCCATGATATATTAGAGTTCCCTCATTTTATCCCTTATCTTGTTACTCTACTAGGCAAGTCGAGTCAGGCGTCTATCTCGTTCGTATAACTCCGTATTAAGCTAGAAAACTTCGTTATAGTACCATTTGATCTGTTCCTAAAGGAATAAGATGTTTAGTCTAGGTCGGTCGACTCCTTAGGTGTCGGTTATCTACGATCTATCCCGTCTCTACATGACCGTAAAACCCTACTACCTCAAGGCTAGGAGAATCGAAATCGGTGGCGTATACTCCCCTACCATATCCTATTTGGCAATGCCTATCTTGGGGTCTATAGTGACCAGTTCGGAGTACGGCGTCTGTTTGTCTTTGCCATTATTATTGTGTTCGAGACTATCCGTGTCGCTATCCCTGTCTTTATAGCTCGTAGCTGCTACTTCGATAACGTCCTTGGTTTCGTCGATAACTATAGTTTCCTTTCCTAGGACTGGTTTCTAATCTTTCTTCGGGCTTTGACATTCTCGCTTATAGTGTCCTTTCTTTCTATAGTTATAGTAGGTAACATTAGACTTGTCTTTGGCCGTCTTCTTCTTATCCTACTTTTATATTATATCTATATCTATAGCTCTAGGATACGTCCTATATAAGGTACTAATATACGCTTGCTTTTTCTTGTCGTTAGCCTTAACCATAGTTCCGTTTATTTGACCTCGTTTCTACTATTCCTATATATAGAGCCGATCGTCGATTCTAATAGCCTATATGATATATTCGTCTAGCGTTTCAGGCTAGTTATACTTATACAGCTCGTCTTTAACCTTTTCCTTTAAGCCGTTATAAAACAATTACATTAATGCCTTATCGTTAAGCTAAGACTTAAGTATGTCCTATCTAAACTATACAGTATAGGAGGCTACTAACTTGGTCTATCGGAGGTTGGCAAGCCTTTCTTACGCGTGAATCTTCTCGTCTTTGTCGCTAAAGACCTTCCGAAGCTCTTCTTCGAAACGGTCGTAGGATTGAAAGACTACCTATATAAAGGCGTCTCAGTCATCCTTATCTTCCTTAGTGAGGTAGTCGTTCTATATAGGTTCGAACCATCTAAGTACCTTGCCCTCTAGTCTCGTAGCTACATAGAAGACTTTGGCTTTGTCGTCCGGAAACTTGTCGTCATTAAGCTAGAAGTAGGATCGGAGGTTTGTTAAGAACCCTACAAGGTCCTCCTTGGTTCCTCCGTACTTGCTAGGTAGTTCGATCTTGATACGGCTTGCTTTAGCAGTCTCGAGCGCCTTGATTTTGGTATAGGCCTCGTTAACTAGTTTCTACGAGTGCTTTTCGCCGTTCTCGAGTTCCTTGATTCGAGCTTAAGTAGCCTTGTCTCTCTAGTCTAACTCCTAGATTTGCTACTAGAGTTGACTAAGCTAGGCGAGCAGTTGTTCGGCCGTGACGTTAATAGCCATGTCAATATCGAGGTCGAAGTTACCTCCGTTCTAAACTATAATAGAACAAAGGGAGTGATAGCAACGTGTGACGAACCTAACTCAGACTTCTTCTGAAAGGGTTCAGACGAAGGTGAGTGACGCGGGGCAAGTGTATAGGTCGTCTAAGGGATTCGGTGAAGCTAAAAGGTTTACAATAATAGAGTTGTCTCTTACAATAGTGTGATGCTGTTAGAAGTACTATAATTGTAAGGGCGGTTGCTATCACTAGTGAACTCTAGAGTCTACCGTAACGAGTGACTATCTATATATATATATAACCTTCCCGGATTACCTTGATCAGTCCTTGGTCAGTGATCCTGGTGAGCCGCTTATCGTAATTAGTGACTTTACGCTGATCTTAGTGATCGTAAGCTAGTGTACGGTGGGGCTCACAGTGCTCCCTACGTTATAATTGGTTCTTCCTGTCCTTTCGGCTTGATTGGCCTATCCGTGCCGGTGGTCTAGGCGGTATCTACATGTATATTTCCGTGACATTATACCATTCGGACTTACGAACGTACTGGTAACGTTCTAAGCCTTAATTGATCAAGCTATCTGCCCCTTTCTCGACAAATTTATAGTATATTATTTTGACGATATATTTATCTTCTCTAAGACGATAGACGAATACCGGAAGTATGTAAGAGTAGTGCTAGACG
Source organism: Thermothelomyces heterothallicus (assembly GCF_042370625.1). NCBI lineage: Eukaryota > Fungi > Ascomycota > Sordariomycetes > Sordariales > Chaetomiaceae > Thermothelomyces > Thermothelomyces heterothallicus. Next base: position 418,290 of record NW_027192581.1, on the reverse strand, counting down.
TATTATACGTGTACAAGCTATTAGTTAACAAGGAAAAGAGCGAATTCTACGTTAAGAAGACGGTGTTTTTAGGATATAAGATATCTCTAGGACAAATCCGGATAGAACCCTTAAAGGTTAAAGCTATTAAGAATTGGCTACGACCGACGTTAGTTACGGAAGTACAAAGTTTCATCGGATTTATAAACTTCTACCGGATGTTTATTAGGAACTTTAGAGCAATCGTACGACCATTATATAAGCTTACTAAGAAGAACGCTAAGTTCTAATAGGAAGAGCGGCACAAGTAAGCATTTATATAGATTTGTAACGCTATTACCAAGGATCTAATACTAGTATTGCTAGACCCTAAGAAGCTATTTGAGGTAGAAACGGACGCTTTAGACTACGCTATCGGAGGACAGTTAGGATAACGAGACGAACAAGGGAAGCTATATCCTATAGCCTTCTTTTCAAGGAAACTCGACGGACTACGTCTTAATTACCTAATCTACGATAAGGAACTGCTTATAATTGTTAAAGCTTTTAAGGAATGGCGACTATACCTTAGTGGCATGATTAAACCAGTATAAGTATACATAGACTATAAGAATTTACGGTACTTTACAATGACGAAAGAGCTTAATAGACAACAAATATAGTAGGCAGAATTCCTCACGGAATTCAACTTTGAGATCTGCTATAAGAAAGGCAAAGAGAACGTACGAGCGGACGCCTTAAGCCGACAAACAGACTACACAGAAGGACGAACGGAAATAACGCTACCATTATTCAAGGAACGAATAGATGGAACGCTATATCACGAAACGCAGACACCCGCGGAAGATAATCTACTCGACTCGTTCCTAGAATGTTGCGTAATCTTTCGAGAAGAAAGGACTAATGAGGTATAGTATCAAGTAGCACCTAGACTAGTAGTACCTAGCGGAGTAGAAGAAAAGGATAGAAAACTCTAGTACCGAGGCAAAGCATATATCTATGGCGAGGATCAGTAGTTACGAATGATTTGAGAGCTTTATAAGTCGAAACTTGGAGGATACAAAGGAGTTACAAAGACTGTTATACAAGTCAAGAAACACTACGACTTTCTATAGTTAATGGTACGAGTCAAGGAAGTTATATAGAGCTATAATATCTATAATCGAAGTAAGACGGTATAATATAAGCCGTACGGGCTACTTTAGCTACTACCAATAGCTAATAAACCATGGAGTTTAGTTACGATAGACTTTATTACGAAACTACTAGAATCTAAAGATATAGCCATAGGAGTAATCTACAATAGTATTCTTACTATAGTAGATCGCTTGACTAAGTGGGTATACTTCTTTCCCTATAAGGAGTCCTAGATAGCTAAATAGCTAGTAGATGTAATCTATCGGCAAATTACGTTAGTGTACGCTTGGCTATAAGAATAGATCACCGATAGAGATACTAAGTTCGTATCGAAGTTCTAATAAGTGTTAATATAACGATTAGGCGTTAATAGTAAGCTGTTAACGGCATATTACCTACAAACCGACGGACAAACGGAGCGACTAAACTAGGTTATCAAGTAGTACCTCCGTTCTTATGTCAATTATTAGTAAGACAACTAGGTCATGCTATTACCAATAGTATAACTCGCTTATAATATAACGCTAATAGAAACGACCAAAGTCATACCGTTCTTTACGAACTACGGATACGAAGCAGACCTTAGGCAAGGACCAGAGGTTATAGTGCCAAGAGTAGCAGTCAAAGCAGAATAGATATACGCACTATATAAGAAGCTTAAAAAGGAACTCGAGTTTGTCAGAATTAGAATGAAGAACTATTACGATGAACATAGGCTCGAGGGACCTTGCCTAGAGAGGGGAGATAAAGTCTATCTGATTACACGAAATCTGCGAACCAAACGACCAAGCACGAAGCTAGACTTTAAGAAGGTCAGACCCTTTGTTATCAAAGAACAAATCTCGATATCTAACTATCGACTATCATTACCATTATCTATATAACTATAGATAGATGTTTTTTATATTTTACTTTTGGAACTAGTACTAAAGAACGCTAAAATCGCCACAAATATCGAAGCGGAAGACAAAGAGGAAGAATAGGACGTTAAAGAAATTCTGGATTCATGTATCATCAATAGGGAACTATAGTATCTGGTTAAATGGCTTGATTTTAGACTAGAAGATAACTTATAGGAACTAGTCAAGAACTTGAACTACCCTAAGAAACTCGAATAGTTCTATCGGCAGAACCTAGATCGGCCAAAGGCAAACCGGGGACAGAATCGAAGACGGCGCCCTAGTTAATAGCATCGACGCTACCGTTAAGCTATACGTTTAGGACGGCCTCCGATTCCTACTACTCTACCGCCTCTAATTCGTCTAGATTCGACAAACCCCGTGTAACTATATCTGCCCCCTTCTCTACTAAAAACTCTCGCTGCTTACGAACCTAAGTTAAATAGGCCAACGCCTTAGAAGCTTTACGTTGGTATTCTTATAGCAAGGCTTCGGCCTCTTTCTCTTTAGCCTTCAAACGATACTACTTACGTATAATACGATCTATTATGCTACGATTAGTAATATACCTCCGCAAGGGAATGAGAACCTATAAGAAGAAACTAGAACGCCGGAACTATCGTAAGCACGACCCCGACGCACGCAAGCCTCGTAGCGACGAGATTTTTCAATCATTTTATACGCTCGGTTGTACTCTGCGTAATAAGAACACGCTATTACTACAAACCCGTGATCGGAAATAAACTAAGCTAGGCACTTACGACAAATAGACGCTTAGGACCTATGTACGTTAGATGGTATGGTTGATAGTACAAAGGATAACAAGGAGCTAAGGAGAAAAATACGTATAAAGGATCACGAGGGATGTTGGCGCTATTTGAAACGGCCTAAAGAGGGCTTTCGGGTCGAAAGCCTTGAAGGAGGGGCATCGTGTCACGGAAATATGTATGCAGATGCCACCTAGACCACCGGCATAGACAGGCCAATTAAGCCGAAGGAACGGAAGGGCTAATTATAACATGAGAAGCGCTGTGATCACTGCGCTTACTAGTGATTAGGGTGATTACCACTATACGATTACTTACGATTACCGTGATCAGGAGTGATTACTAGGGTTATATATATATATAGATAGTCACTCGGTGGACTCTGGAGTTTACTAGTGATAGTAACCTACAATTATAGTACTTATACCAAGTATCGCTAACTACTGTGAGAGATAACTATAGTGTTGTTGTGAACCCTTTGGCTTTACCGAATCCCTTAGACGACCTATACGTTTGTTCTACTTAACCTACCTTCGTCTGAACCCTTTTAGAAGAAGTCTGAGTTAGGTTCGTCATATTATATAATTACTATTACTATAAGGTACTAGTCTTATAGTATCTATAGATAAGTATATAATATTTTATTTAACTACCTTAGGGGAAGAAAGAGGGGAAAGTAAATATAGGGTCTAAAAGGGGGTCTTACTCCTTATATAGGGGGTATATATATATTCTAGTTAGGGCCTAGTTAGGTACTAGGTTAGGGCCTAACTAGGTCTTAAGTACGTATCCTATAAATACCCTATAAATGTATATAGGTCTAGTCTAAAACTAGGTATAACCTGTTATCGATTAGCCTAGGTAGAGCCTAGACCTATAATATACCCCCCTTCTTCTTCTAGTCAGATGCTTAGGTAGGTCTACCTAGTATCGCTATAGTAACAGGTCCTATATATACTAATAGTCTATATATATAGTCTAGCTTTATTTAGGTCCTACATAGGTCCTAGTCTTTATTTTAATATTATATAGGTCCTAGCCTTTATTTAAGTTTAAAGTAAGGCCTAGTCTTTATTTAGGCCCTATATATATTCCTCTAGCCTTACTCTCTAAATATATATAAATTCCTCCTCTCCCTCCCTCTAATTCCTACTTCCTCCCTTCTATAATTGATATACTCCCCCCTCGCCTCTACTTACTTATAAACTGTTCTACTATCTATACCTATATTATACCCTCTAAAAAATTTTTCTTATTTAGAATATTAACTACTATTAGCTTACTTAATAGTAATAGTAATAGCTATTATCCTAGTAATAATAAGAATAAAGATTATAATATAAGTTTTCTATTTGTTTTTCTAAATATAGTTATTATATATATATACTAGGTCCCTATTAACTACTTACTTTTAGTATAAGAATTAGAACATTTCCCTTAGTAGGTTTACTATTAAGGGTAACTCTTCTAATAAGGAGTTTAAACTCTAGCCTAAGAAGATATAATATTATCTTAATTATATTTATTATATTCTAAGTAATAATAATATTATATATATTCCTAGCTATAGTATATCTTATATAATATACTATAAGAAGGATCACAAAGCAGGGAAATACCCGGCTTACCGAATACCCTACCAAAACATATAAAACTACCATCGCTAGAAAGCTCCCAAAAAACGCTATCTAACAGTACCACTTTTAACCATATACGAGCCGTTATAGGTATACAACAGGCATCACAAGCGTAGGAACCGGACCTAACCGTAACTAACTATACCTCGTACGCCCATCAAAATTTTCACCGTACAGACTACCTAGCGTCCCTAAATGTAACGTTAATTTAAAGCCTACTACCAAGCTACTAAGTAGGGAGGCCTATAGCTTCAAACCAATCATAGGGGGGCCTACTATAGGCCTACCTTGCCCCAAATATTAAGGAGCTAAAGGGTCTTATCGTGTAACTAGTCGACCTTATACCAAGCCCTAAGCAAGGCAGGGTATAGAATCTTGCCAATAGGCTCTTATAGGGCCTTATAACCACTATTATAGGCCCGGTTCCGAACCTATAGGAACTCGTAGTAGAGGAAGTCAAAAAGGGGCTTAAAGAAGCCCTTAAGGCCACTCCCTACCCTACCTAGGCATAGGTAGCTATAGGGCTGTAATAGGGGGTAATAGGCCCCTAAGGAGGCCTACCATTAGCTAAGGTAGTGCTACTATAGGCCTTATAGGAGGCTATAATATAGAACGCAAGCCTATAAGAGGACCTTAAAGCCCGAACCCTAGCCAAGATAGTCTAAATAGTTAATAAAGCCTCTAGCCGCTAGGGAGCTATTATAGCTAGGAAGCTCCTAAGTAGGGATATAGTAGTAGTCTTTAAGGATAAGGCTACTAAGGATTAGTATTTAGCTAACAAGTAATAGGTAGCTATAGCCTTTAGAGAGGAGGCTAGGGAGGTTAGCAGGGCCTATATAGTCCTAGCTAAAGGAGTCTAGAAGGAGGAGCTATAGGGGGTTGGTAAATAAGACTTTAAAGGGGCCGTAGGCCTATACTCGATCGAAACGGTTAAGTTCCGGCTGCTAAAGAGCCTATAAAGGAAGTAGGCCATAGTACTCCTAGGCTTATAGGACCTCGAAGAGGCCTAGAAGGCCTATAATGAAGGCATAGTCTAGGATGCCTAGGTACTAGACTACAAGCCTTACTAAGATACTCTAGAGCTAAGGTAGTATTATAGGTATTAGAGCTTTAGCTATACCTAATAGTACTACTAGCGGCCGGCCTATTATAGCCGTTATAGTATAAGGGCCTATAGTAAGGGAGGGAAGACTAGGGAGGCCTAGTGCCCTACCTACTCTAGCTAACTCCCTTATAGGTATATAGCCTATAGGGGCCCCTATACTACCTAGTATAGGGGCTACCCGAAGAAAGTCAAAGCCTAAGAAAGGGCTAGGGAAGCCTATTAATATAGACCCTAGACCTTCTAACTACTAGAGCAACTACATTAGAAGGTCGCCCTTAAGTATAGTAGCTAGCTAGAAGACGATAACCACTACTAAACCGGGGCTAAACGCCCCTATAGGAGGCCTACCCTAGCCTAACAAGTAGCTAGGAGTGCCTTATTTGATGTCTAATAGACCTATATCTCCTTTCTATAGCCTAGAGCCCCCTCCCTCTTGTAACCGGTTAAGGGGGCAATAGCTATAGAGCTTACTATTACTATGCCTTTATCCTTTACTCCGGCTACCTTAAATATAAATCAAGGTCCTTTAGTAGAATACCTAAGGTAATAAACAGGCCCTTAAGGTCCTACTAGAGGAGGCTAAATATAACCTACTAGCTATCTAGGAACTATAGATTAATTAGTTTATAGGGTTAATATACTACCCCTAGGCTTTAAAATACTACCTAGTCTATAAGCCTAAGGGTAAGGTAGCTATTCTAGTAGCTAAATAGTTTCTAGTTAGCTAATAGGACTATTTAGCAGATATCACGAAAATATATATATAGATACCGCCTAGGCCACCGGCACAGATAGGCCAATCAAGCCGAAAGGACGGAAGGAACCAATCATAATAGAGGAAGCACTACAAGCCCTACCATACACTAGCTTACGATCACTAAGATTAGTATAAAGTCACTAATCGCGATAAGCGGCTCACCAGGATGACTAACCAAGGGCTAATCAGGGTGATCCGGGAAGGTTATATATACATATAGATAGTTACTCGTTTCGGTAGACTCTAAGAGTTTACTAGTAATAGCAACTTATAATCATAGTACTCCTAATAGCATCGTACTACTATAAGAGACAACTCTATTATTATAAACTCTTTGGCTTTACCAAATCTATCAGATAACCTATATACTTATCCCATATCACTTACCTTCGTCTAAACCCTTTTAGAAGAAGTCTAAGTTAGGTTCGTCATATGTTGCTATTACTCCCTTTGTTCTATTATAGTTTAGAACGGAGGTAACTTCGACCTTAATATCGATATAGCTACTAGCGTCACGGCCGAATAGCTGCTTACTTAGCTTAGTCAACTCTAGTAGCGAATCTAGGAGTTAGACCAGAGAGACAAGGCTGCTTAAGCCCAAATCAAGGAACTCGAGAACGGCGAAAAGCACTTGTAGAAACTGGTCAATGAGGCCTACGCCAAAATCAGGGCACTCGAGACTGCCAAAGCAAGCCGTATCAAGATCGAACCACCTGGTAAGTATAGAGGAACTAAGGAGGACCTTATAGGGTTTTTAACCAACCTCCGATCCTACTTCTAGCTTAATAACGACAAGTTTCTGGACGATAAAGCTAAAGTTCTCTATATAGCTACGAGACTAGAGGGCAAGGCACTTAGATGGTTCGAACCTATATAGAACGACTATCTTACTAAGGAAGACGAGGACGACCAAGATACGTTTATATAGGTAGTCTTTTGATCTTATGACCGTTTTGAAGAAGAGCTTTAGAAGGTTTTTAGTAATAAAGACGAGAAGATTTATATATAAGAAAGGCTTGTTAATCTCCGACAAACCAAGTTAGTAGCCTCCTATATTATATAGTTTAGATAGGATATACTTAAGTCTTAGCTTAACGATAAGGCGTTAATATAACTATTCTATAACGGCTTAAAGGAAAAGGTTAAAGACAAGCTATATAAGTATAACCGACCTGAAACCCTAGATAAATATATTATATAGGCTATTAGAATCGACGATCGGCTCTATATATAGGAATAATAAAAACGAGGTCAAATAAATAGAACTATAGTTAAGGCTAACGATAAGAAAAAGCGAGTATACATTAATACCTTATACAAGATGTATCCCGGAGCTATAGATATAGACGTAGCATAGAAGTAGGATAAGAAGAAGACGTCTAAAGACAAGTCTAACGCTACTTACTATAACTATAGAAAGAAAGGATACTATAAGTAAGAATGTCGAAGCCCGAAGAAGGACTAGAAACCAGTCCTAGGAAAGGAAACTACGGTTATTGACAAAACCAAGGACGTCGTTAAAGTAGTAGCTATAAGCTACAAAGACAGGGATAGTAATATAGATAGTCTCAGACGTAACGGTGACAGTGAAGACAAACAAACACCGTACTCCGAACTAGTCACTATAGACCTAGAAACAGGCATTGCTGAATAGAATACGGCAGGAGAGTATACGCTACCGATTTCGATTCTCCTAGCCTTAAGGCAATAGGGTTTTACGGTTACATAGAGACAGGATAGATCGTGGATAACCGATACCTAAGGAATTAAAAGACCCGGACCGAATATCTTGTTCCTTTAGGAACGGATCGAATGGTACCGTAATGAAGTTTTCCGGCTCAATATAGAGTTACGTAAACGAGATAGACGCCTAACTCGACTTACCTAGTAGAGCGACAAGATAAGGGACAAAATAAGGGAACTCCGACGTATTATAGAAACCATCAAAGGGGAATAGCCTATAATATATAATAGACTTAATAGTTATACCGAGTACTTTGATAATTAGTAACTTAGCTATAACGTATAGAACCCCGAGTACTAGTTTATATATATAAACTGTAGAAAAGACAAACGTATATAGGAAAGCTACTAGAAGAAACATTCCTACCTTAGCATTAGGGTACCTATAGTCTACATATAGTAAGAAGGATTTAGAAAAGAATTCTAATATCTTTTAGGCGATGCTATATAACTATACCCTTAATATAAGGTATATATATAAGTGCCCTAGTTCTAATATATAGTATACGAATGCCGATACCACTTCCGTAACAAATTCGAAAACAATCACTAGCCGACCCGATAGGAAAACGGGGACAGAAGTTTACGCCCTGTAGAATAGGTCTACAACGTAAGAAATAGAGCGGCCGAATTACTCTAGAAGATCGAAGCCCAAAGCCTAGAAGGCATCACAATAGTTCTAAGACGAGCCTGGCCTAGGTACTACAGAATAGGACGAGATATATAGGACTTATACTAGAGTAACGATTGTCTTTATCACGCGGACGAAAAGAAATCGCGAATTTGGGAGCTTCAGATAAAGCTATAGCGTGTACGATAGAAAGCAGAACGGACCTAATGGTAGGAAGCTACAAGTACTTAATGGCTCGTGGAAATAAGCACGATTAATGAAGCCGCCATTAGCCGAATAATTGAAGAGGTTAATACTAACCTAAGAAACGGGTTAGGGCCCTTCGAGGGGCCTAAAAACTATTAATGCCTATATAGCGGTAAGTAGTAGCATAGTATAGGAGGGACTGGTGTAAGAGACTACTATATCGAGACCTCCTGGTAGAAATATAGGAAATTACTATAATCTTTAGACGACGATAGTAAGACAAACGACTATAGATAATAGCATAATAGAAATAGTATAAAATGCTTGTACTAGTAGATAGTAGAGTAGAGATAAACCTGATTTTACCAACGCTTGTAAATTAGCTATAGGTACCCTAGAGAACGAAGCGGAAGCATAGTATAGTCAAGGGGCCATTTCCGATACAATAGGTATATAGGGAGACCGAACCGATCGATATCACTATAGCAAAGAAGACTATAGTAGTTATATTTAGTATTATAGATATAGGCGACGATAAAGACATAATACTAGGACTACTATAGTACAAAGATTACGACCTAGACATCAGCTAGAAGAATAGTAGCTACCTACGACCCCGAATAGAGTCATATTTAACCAGTATAATGGGGAGCACGCAAGGATCACAATGGACGGGTGCCTAAGGAGAGGCACGTTCTGCGGATCTACCGTAAGAGACAGGCAGTGGCAGACAGACCACTACAGACTCTAGAAGAAGCGGTATAACGACATCGACACTACGATAGGAGGAACGAGCCGAACTACCAATAGCTATTCTCTCCGTTAACGAATACAGAATACTATAACTAGAGTAGTAGGTTAAGCTAGGGGAAATAGCTAGCATCGCTATAGATAGAACCAAGTTTATATACTATCAAAAAACTAAGAAACGAGACAAGACTAGGAAGGTACCGAAGGAGTACAAGGGACACCTAGCATTCGAACCGAAGTATCTAGAAGGATTACCAGAACACGGCCTATAGGATCATAAGATCAAGCTTAAGGAAGAAGCACGACTAAAGTTCTTCAAGATCTACTATACGAGCTAGACATAGAACGAAGAACTTAAGCAATATTTGGAGGAGAACCTTCGAAGAGGATATATCCGCCTGTTAATATCGCTAATAGGCTACCTAATCCTATTTATACCTAAGAAAGATGGAAAGCTATAGTTATATATTAACTATCGATAACTTAACAAATAGACTATAAAAAACCAATACCTATTACCATTAATCTCACGGCTCTGAGATCAGTTAGTAGGAGCCTAATATTTTATACGTCTTAACTTACTATCGGCCTATAACTATATATAGATCAAAGAAGGTAACAAGTAGAAAACGGCCTTTAGGATACCCTATAGTTACTATAAGTACCTTATTATACTATTCGGACTTATAAACGTATTAGTAACGTTCTAAGCCCTAATTGATTAAGCTATCTAACCCTTTCTCGACCAATTTACAGTATATTATCTTGATAATATACTTATCTTCTCTAAGACAATAGATAAATACTAGAAGTACATAAGAGTAATACTAGACGTATTATACACGTATAAGCTATTAGTTAACAAGGAAAAGAGCGAATTCTATATTAGGAAGACGGTATTTCTAGGATACGAAATATCCCCAAGACAAATCTAGATAGAACCCTTAAAGGTTAAAGCCATCAAGGAGTAGCTACGACTAACGTTAATCATGGAAGTACAAAGTTTTATCAGGTTTACGAACTTCTACCAGATATTTATTAGGAACTTTAGAGCGATTATATAACTATTATACGAGCTTACTAAGAAGAACGCTAAGTTCTAATAGGAAGAGTAACATAAGCAAGCATTTATATAGATTTGCGATACTATTACCAAGGATCTAGTACTAGTACTACCAGACCCTAAGAAGCTATTCGAGGTAGAAACGGACGCTTCAGACTACGCCATCGGAGGACAGTTAGGATAACGAGACGAACAAGGGAAGCTATATCCTATAGCCTTCTTCTCAAAGAAGCTCGACAGACCACGTCTTAATTATCTAATCTATAATAAGGAACTACTTACGATTGTCGAAGCTTTTAAGGAGTAGTAACTATACCTTAGTGGCACGATCGAATTAGTATAAGTGTATATAGATTACAAGAATTTACGGTACTTTATAATGACAAAGGAGCTTAACGGACGACAAATACGGTAGGTAGAATTCCTTACGGAATTCAACTTTGAGATCTGTTACAAGAAAGGCAAAGAGAACGTACGAGTAGACGCTTTAAGCTAACGAACGGATTATACGGAAGGACGAACGGAAACAACGCTACCGTTGTTCAAGGAACGAATAGACGGAACGCTATATCACGAAACGTAGATACCCGTAGAAGATAATCTACTTGACTCGTTCCTAGAATGTTATATAATCTTTTGAGAAGAAAGGATTAATAAGGCATAGTATTAAGTAGTACCTAGACTAGTAGTACCTAGCGGAGTAGAAGAAAAAGATAGAAAACTCTGGTACTAAGGTAAAGCATATGTCTATAATAAAGACTAATAGCTACGAATGATTCGAGAACTCTACGAGTTGAAACTCGGAGGATATAAAGGAGTTATAAAGACTATTATACAAGTCAAGAAATACTATAACTTTCTATAGTTAATGGCACGAGTTAAGGAAGTCGTATAGAACTACGATATCTATAATCGAAGCAAAACGGCATGATACAAGCCGTATAGGCTACTTTAGCCACTGCTAACGGCTAACAAACTATAGAGTTTAGTTATAATAGACTTTATTATAAAACTACTAGAATCTAAGGACACGGCTATAGGAATAATCTACAATAATATTCTTACTATAGTAGATCGCCTAACTAAATAGGTATACTTCTTTCCCTATAAGGAGTCCTAGATAGCTAAATAGCTAGTAGACGTGATCTATTAGTAAGTTACATTAGTATACGCTTAGCCATAAGAATAGATTACCGATAGAGATACCAAGTTCGTATTAAAGTTCTGGTAAGCGTTAATATAACGATTAGGCATTAATAGTAAGCTGTCAACGGCATATCACCTATAGACTAATAGATAAATGGAGCGACTAAACCAAGTTATTAAGTAGTACCTCCGTTCCTACGTCAACTACTAGCAAGATAACTAGGTCATACTATTACTAATAGTATAACTCGCTTATAATATAACGCCAATAGAAATGACTAAAGTTATACCGTTCTTTACGAACTACGGATACGAAGCAGACCTTAGGCAAGGACTAGAGGTCATAGTGCCAAGAGTAGCAGTCAAAGTAGAACAAATGTATATACCATACGAGAAGCTTAAAAAGGAACTCGAGTTTATTAGAACTAGAATAAAGAACTACTACAATAAATATAGGCTCAAGGGACCTCGCCTAGAGAGGGGAGACAAAGTCTATCTGATTATACGAAACCTACGAACCAAACAACTAAATACAAAGCTAAACTTTAAGAAGGTCAGACCCTTTATTATTAAAGAACGAATTTCGACATCTAACTACCGACTATCGTTACCATTATCTATATAACTATAGACAGATGTTTTTTATATTTCACTTCTCAAACCAGTACCAAAGAACGCTAAGGTTATTATAAATATCGAAGTAGAGGACGAAGAGGAAGAATAGGACGTCGAAGAAATCCTAGATTTACGTATTATTAATAGGGAACTATAGTACCTAGTTAAATAGCTTGATTTTAGACTAGAAGACAACTTATAGGAACTAGTCAAGAACCTAAACTACCCTAAGAAACTAGAACAGTTCTACCAGAGGAACCCTAACCAACCACAAGGGCCGACTTAGGAACCTAACCAATGTCTAAGAAAGAAGAAGTACCAGTAGGAGCCGACCCTAGGGATAAGCTAACTACTTCCTAGTCAATCACGCTAAAGGCACCCGACGCCTATACCTAACCTGTCAAATCCTGTTCTTCCAACATCAGAGCTACTACCCTGTCCTCCTTATCTAAACCCTATATACCTTAACGAACGAACTTATCACTCTGGTCACGTAATATTCGTTTTTGATAATATAAACGCGTAAGGCGATTTAAAGTTTACTAAAGCAGATCCTCTACCGCCAAAATTTCCTCCTCTAGTCTATCTTATTCACGCTAGTTATATAATACTATAACAAGTTAGAACAGAAACAAGGAGACAAACAGAAGCCACTTACAGGAATCCGCTACATTTAGCCTATCATAAGACTTTCCCTTATATATATAATTTAAATACCTCTTAGAATTTCCCAACATAATATAACGCTTCTTAGGCATTATACGCCAATAGTTAGAACATAGCATGGTTTCGGAACCGTCTTACTTAATTATAGCAACTAAGATACAACGTTTACGTGTTATATCATGACGGCGTTTCTTTACACGGTCAGCCATGGTAAACGGCGGAAGGGAGCAAAGGGGGGAACTTACAGGAGCAAGTTGTAAGAGGGTGTTAGCGCTATTTGAAACGGCCTAAGAGGGCTTTTAGGTCGAAAGCCTTAGAGGGAGGGTATCGTGTTACAAAAATATATATATAGATGCCGCCTAGGCTACTAACACAGATAGGCCAATCAAGCCGAAAGGACGGAAGGAACCAATTATAACGGAGGAAGCACTACAAGCCCTACCACACGCTAGCTTACGATTACCAAGATCAGTGTAAAGTCACTGATCGCGATAAGCGGCTTACTAGGATCACTGACCAAGGGCTGATCAGGGTGATCTGGGAAGGTTATATATATATATAGATAGTTACTCGTTTTGGTAGACTCTAAGAGTTTACCAGTGATAGTAACTTATAATCATAGTACTCCTAACAGCATCGTACTACTGTAAGAGACAACTCTGTTATTATAAACCCTTTGGCTTTACCGAATCTATCAGACGACCTATACACTTGTCCCGCGTCACTTACCTTTGTCTGAACCCTTTTAGAAGAAGTCTGAGTTGGGTTCGTTATAGTAGAGGAGAACTAGTATAGGGTAACCTTTCTAACCCTAGGAGAGAGGGGGTTTAAACTCTAGTTAGTCTATAATAATAAGGGTAAACGAGCCCTCTTATAGGACCTATTAGCCCTACCTTAGCTAACCTACCCCCTAGTCCTTATAGGTGACTTTAACCTCTACTACCCGGTCTAGGACCTGTTTAACAGGCTTAGCCTAGGGGCTAGGGACTTCCTTAACCTTATAGACTAATAGGACCTCGACCTATATATATTATATAGCTAGGTCATTAGGGCCCCCTAAGGGGACTAACGCGGCTAGCCTTCTATAATAGACCTATTCTAGGCCTTAGCTAGGCTAGAAGCGACCTATAGGGATATTACAGAACGTAGGAAGTCTAACTACTACCTATAGGCCCTAAACGTCTCCCTTTAGGGGACTAATAAGCCTATACCAGCTAGTAAAGGGTAGGACTAGAAGAGCCTAGACGAGGAGGTTACGCGGGTTGAGGTAGCCTACCTCCTACTCTAGCTTAGTAGGTAGGCATTGGCCCCGGCCGGGTCTATCTTCCAGGGCCTAGAGGAGCTTCTATAGGCCTTCGATAGGCTTATAGAGGCCCTTAAGGAGATAGCTATAGTCTCGGCTCTAGTAAAGAAGGCTAGTATAGGTAGTAAATGAGCTTAATAGTAGACGAAAGAGGTTTAGGAGGCCTAGAAGAAGGCTAAAGAGGTAGAGAAGGCCTATAGGGGTACCCTAAACCCCTATACATAGGAGGTACTTTGGCAGGCCCTATAGGACTAGGCTAAGACTATTATAGCTATAAAGACCAAGAGCTAGAGAGCTATACTATAGGAGGTAACTAACTAGCTAGACCTACTATAAAGGCTAGAGTGGTAGGCAAGGCTATAAAGCTACCTACTAGTTAACCTTCTAAAGCTCCTAGCCTTCAAAGGAAGGCTTATAACCTATTAATAGAAGGCTAGGGCTCTAGCCGATAAGTTCTTTCCAAACCCGGAAGTAGACCTATTAGATATTAACAACCCAAATCTAAACGACCACTAGGAGCCGAAGTTTGAAATAAGCTAGGAGGTTATAGTAGGTAATATTAGGGTAGTACTAGCTAAAGTAGCCCTATAGAAGGCCCTAGGGGAGGACCTCCTCCCTATAGGCCTACTAAAGGCCTATAGGCAGCCGCTCTACTAGATACTAGCTATACTAGCCTTAGAGAGCTTATAGCTCGGCTATTTCCTAGCCTAGTTTAAAAGGGCTAAGATAGTAGTCCTCTATAAGCCTAGTAAACCCCTATAGGCCTACTTTACCCTATGTAGCTATAGGCCTATAACGCTCCTACTAATAGTAGGTAAGGTACTAGAGGCTATAGTCGCCCGGAAGGTAACAGCCGTTATAGAGGCCTATAGGCTTCTCCTAGCCAAGTAGATAGGTAACCGGGAATATAGGTCTACCAAACTAGCTATTCGGCTTATTACGGCCTAGGTTTAGGAGGCTTAGAGGTATAAGGTAGCTACCTCCCTCCTATAGCTCGATATCTTAGGGGCTTTCGATACTATTAACTATACCTAGCTACTAACTACTTTATAGAGCTAGGGCTTCCTAAAGTAGTTAGTAGTCTAGGTTAGGGAGTAGCTATAGGATAGGGTAGCTATCCTTTACTTCAATAGCTAGGAAATAGAGGTGTCACGGAAATATATATACAGATGCCGCCTGGGCCACTGGCACGAATAGGCCAATCAAGCCGAAAGGACGGAAGGAACCAATTATAACGAAGGAAGTACTACAAGCCCCACCGCACGATCACCAAGATCAGTGTAAAGTCACTAATCGCGATAAGCGGCTTATTAGGATCACTAACCAAGGACTGATTAGGGTAATCCAGGAAGGTTATATATATATATAGATAGTTACTCGTTTCGGTAGACTCTAAGAGTTCACCAGTGATAGTAACTTCCCTACAATCACAGTACTTATACCAAGCATCGCTAACTACTATAAGAGATAACTATAGTATTATTATAAACCCTTTGGCTTTACCAAATCCCTTAGACGACCTACGCGTTTATTCCGCTTAACTTACCTTCGTCTAAACCCTTTTAGAAGAAGTCTAAGTTAGGTTCGTCACACGTTACTATCACTCCCTTTATTCTATTATAGTTCAGAACAGAGGTGACTTCGACCTCGATATTAATATAGCTACTAACGTCACGGCCGAACAACTGCTCGCCTAGCTTGGTTAGCTCTAGTAGCGAATCTAGGAGTTAGACCAAAGAGACAAGGCTGCTCAAGCTCGAATCAAGGAACTCGAGAATGGCGAAAAGCACTTATAGAAACTGGTTAACGAGGCCTACGCCAAAATCAAGGCGCTCGAGACTGCTAAAGTAAGCCGTATCAAGATCGAACTACCTAGCAAGTACAGAGGAACCAAGGAGGACCTTATAGGGTTTTTGACAAACCTCTGATCCTACTTCCGGCTTAATGATGACAAGTTTCTAGATGACAAAGCCAAAGTCCTCTACGTAGCTACGAGACTAGAGGGCAAGGCGCTTAGATAGTTCGAACCTACGTAGAACGACTATCTTACTAAGGAAGACGAGGACGACCGAGACGCCTTTACATAGGTAGTCTTTCGATCCTACGACCGTTTTGAAGAAGAGCTTTGGAAGGTCTTTAGCGATAAAGACGAGAAGATTCACGCCTAAGAAAGGCTCGCCAATCTTCGATAGACCAAGTTAGCAGCCTCCTATGCTATATAGTTTAGATAGGATATACTTAAGTCTTAGCTTAATGATAAGGCGTTAATGTAATTATTCTATAATGGCTTAAAGGAAAAGGTCAAAGACGAGCTATATAAGTATGACTAGCCTAAAACTCTAGATAAATATATCGTATAGGCTATTAGAATTGACGATCGGCTCTATATACGGGAATAGTAGAAACGAGGCCGAATAAATGGAACCACGGTTAAGGCTAACGACAAGAAAAAGCGAGCGTACGTTAGTACCTCGTATAGGACATATCCTAGAGCTATAGATATAGATGTAGTATAGAAGTAGGACAAGAAGAAGGCGGCTAAAGATAAGTCTAACGCTACCTACTATAACTACGGAAAGAAAGGACACTATAAGCGGGAATGTCGAAGCCCGAAGAAAGATTAGAAACTAGTCCTAGGAAGGGAAACTACGGTTATTGACAAAACTAAGGACGTTGTCGAAGTAGTAGCTATAAGCTACAAAGATAGGGATAGCGATATAGACAGTCTCGAACATGATAATAACAAAGACAAATAGATACTATACTCCGAACTAGTCACTATAGACCTAGAAATAGGTATTGCCGAATAGGATATAGCAGGGGAGTATACGCCACTAATCTCGATTCTCCTAGCCCTAAGGTAATAGGGTTTTATAGTTATATAGAGATAGGATAGATCGTAGATAACCGATACCTAAGGAGTCGACCGACCCGGACCGAATATCTTATTCCTTTAGGAACGGATCGAATGGTATCGTAATAAAGTTTTCTGGCTTAATATAGAGTTACGCGAACGAGATAGACGCCTAACTTGACTCGCCTAGTAGAGCGACAAGATAAGGGACAAAATAAGGGAACTCCGATATATCGTAGAAACTATCAAAGGGGAACAGCCCGTGATATACAATAGACCCGATAGTTATACTAAGCACTTTAACGATTAGTAACTTAGCTATGATATACGGAACCTAGAGTACTAGTTTATATATATAAACCGCGGAAAAGATAAATATATGTAGGAAAGCTATTAGAAGAAACATTCCTACCTTAGCATTAGGGTATCTATAGTCTATATATAATAGGAAGGATTTAGAAAAGAATTCTAATATCTTCTAGGCAACGCCATGCGATTATACCCTCGATATAAGGCATATATACAAGTGCCCTAGTTCTAGTGTATAGTATATAAATGCCGATACCACTTCCGCGACAAATTCGAAAACAATCACTAGCCGACCCGATAGGAAAACGGGGATAGAAGTTTACGCCCTATAGAATAGGTTTATAACGCGGGAAACAGAGCGGCCGAATTACTCTGGAAGATTGAAACCCGAAGTCTAGAAGGCATTACGGTAGTTCCAAAACGAGCCTAGCCTAGGCACTACGGAATGGGACGAGATATATAGGACTTATGCTAGAGTAACGATTGTCTCTATTACGCGGACGAAAAGAAATCGCGAATTCGGGAGCTTTAGATAAAGCTATAGACTATACGACGGAAAGTAGAATAGACCTAATGGTAGGAAGCTGTAAGCACTTAATGGCTTACGGAAATGAGAACGATTGACGAAGCTACTATTAGCTAAACAATCGAAGAGGTTAATACTAACCTAGGAAACGGGTTAGGGCCCTTTGAGGGGCCTAAAAACCATTAACGCCTATATAGCGGCGAGTGGTAGCGTAGTATAGGAGGAACTGGTGTAAGAGACTACTATATCGAGACCTCCTAATAGAAACATAGGAAATCGCCGCAATCTTTGGACAATAACGGCAAGATAAGCGACTATAGATAATGGTATAATGGAAGCAGTACGAAATACTTGTACTAGTAGATAGTAGAATAGAGATAAACCTAATTTTACCGATACTTGTAAATTAGCTACAGATACCCTAGAGAATGAAACGGAAGTATAGTATAGTCAAAGGGCCATTCCCAATATAATAGGTACGTAGGGAGACCGAACCGATCGATATTACTATAGTAAGGAAGACTATAGTAGTCGTATTTAGCATTATAGATATAGGCGACAATAAAGATATAATACTAGGACTACTATAGTACGAAGACTACGACCCGGACATTAGCTAGAAGAATAGTAGCCACCTATAACCCCGAATAGAGTCGTATTTAATTAGTGTAATAGGAAGTATATAAGGATCGCGAGCGGACAATGCTCAAGGGAAGGTATATCCTACGGATCCACTATAAGAGATAGGTAGTAGCAGACAGACCACTACGGACTCTAGAAGAAGCGGTATAATAACACCGACGTTACGATAGGAGGAACGAGCTAAACCGCCGATAGCTGTTCTCTCCGTTGACGGATACGGAGTACTACAATTAGAGTAGTAGGTTAAGCTAGGAGAAATAGCTAGCATCGCCATAGACAGAACCAAATTTGTATACTATTAGAAAACCGAGAAACGAGACAAGACTAGGGAAGTACCGAAGGAGTACGAAGGATACCTAGCATTCGAACCAAAGTATCTAGAAGGATTACTAGAATACGGCCTATAGGATTATAAGATCAAGCTTAAGGAAGGAGCACGACTGAAGTTCTTTAAGATCTACTATACGAGTTAGACGTAGAACGAAGAACTTAAACGATATCTAGAGGAGAACCTTCGAAGAGGATATATCTGCCTGTTGACATCGCTAGCAGGCTACTTAATCCTGTTTATACCTAAGAAAGACGGAAAGCTACGGTTATATGTCGACTATTGGTAACTTAACAAATAGACCGTGAAAAATCGATACCCGTTACCACTAATCTTACGGCTCCGAGATTAGTTAGTAGGAGCCTAATATTTTATGTGTCTTGACTTGCCATCGGCCTATAACTATATATAGATCAAAGAAGGCAATAAGTAGAAAACGGCCTTTAGGACACCCTATAGCTACTATAAGTACCTCGTCATGCCATTCGGACTTACAAATATACTAGTAACATTCTAAGCCCTAATTGATCAAGCTATCTGACCCTTTCTCGATAAATTTGTAGTATATTATCTTGACGATATACTTATCTTCTCTAAGACAATAGATAAACATTAGAAGCATATAAGAGTAATACTAGATATATTATATATGTATAAGCTATTAGTTAACAAGGAAAAGAGTGAATTCCACGTTAGGAAGACGGTGTTTTTAGGATACAAGATATCCCTAGGACAAATTCGGATAGAACCCTCAAAGGTTAAAGCTATTAAGATTTGGCTACGACCGACGTCAGTCACGGAAGTACGAAGTTTCATCGGGTTTATAAACTTCTACTGGATGTTTATTAGGAACTTCGGAGCGATCATACGACTATTGTATAAACTTACCAAGAAGGGTACTAGGTTCTAATAGGAAGAGCGATATAAGCAAGCATTCACGTAGATTCGCGACGCCATTACTAAGGATCTAGTACTAGTATTACTAGATCCTAAGAAGCTATTTGAGGTAGAAACGGACGCTTTAGACTACGCCATCGGAGGACAGTTAGGACAACGAGACGAACAAGGGAAGCTATATCCTATAGCCTTCTTTTTAAAAAAGCTTGACGGACTATATCTTAATTACCTAATCTACAATAAGGAACTACTTGCGATTATTAAAGCTTTTAAGGAATAGCGATTATACCTTAGTGGTATAATCAAACTAGTATAGGTATATACAGATTATAAGAATTTATAGTACTTTATAATAACAAAGGAGCTTAACGGATAATAAATATAGTAGGCAGAATTCCTTGTAGAATTTAACTTTGAGATCTACTACAAGAAAGGTAAAGAGAACGTACAAGCAGACGCTTTAAGCCGACGAATAGACTATATAGAAGGACAAACGGAAATAATACTACCGTTATTCAAGGAACGAAAAGACGGAACGCTATATCACGAAACGTAGACACCTATAGAAGATGATCTACTTGACTCGTTCCTAGAATGCTACATAATCTTTCGAGAAGAAAGGATTGACAAGGTATAGTATTAAGCAGCACCCGGACTAATGGTACCTAACAGAGTGGAAGAAAAAGATGGGAAACTCTGGTACCGAGGCAAAGTATACATCTATAACAAGGATTAGTAGCTGCGAATGATTCGAGAACTCTACGAGTTGAAACTCGGAGGATACAAAGGAGTTACGAAGACTGTCGTACAAGTCAAGAAACATTATGACTTTCTATAGTTAACGATACAAGTTAAGGAGGTCGTATAGAGCTACGACATCTATAATCGAAGCAAGACGGTACGATATAAGCCGTACAGGTTGCTTTAGCTACTATTAATAGCTAATAAACTATAGAGTTTAGTTACGATAGACTTCATTACGAAACTACCAGAATCTAAGGATATAGCTATAGGAGTAATCTATAATAGTATTCTCACTATAGTAGATCGCCTAACTAAATAGGTATACTTCTTTCCTTATAAGGAGTCCTAGATAGCTAAACAGCTAGTAGACGTGATCTATCGGCAAGTTATATTAGTATACGCTTAGCCATAAGAATAGATTACTAACAGAGACACCAAGTTCGTATCGAAGTTCTAGTAAGCGTTAATATAACAATTAGGCGTTAATAGTAAGCTATTAATAGTATATTACCTATAGACTAACAGACAAACGGAGTGACTAAACCAAGTTATTAAATAGTACCTCCGTTCCTACGTCAACTACTAATAAGACGACTAGGTTATACTATTGCTAACAGTATAACTCGCTTATAATATAACGCCAATAGAAACGACCAAAGTCATACCATTCTTTACGAACTACAGATACAAAGCAGACCTAAGGCAAGGACTAGAGGTCATAGTGCCAAGAGCAGCAGTCAAAGTAGAATAGATATACGTACTATATAAGAAGCTTAAAAAGGAACTCGAGTTTGTCAGAACCAGAATAAAGGACTACTATAACAAATATAGGCTCGAGGGACCTCGCCTAGAGAGGGGAGACAAAGTCTACCTAATTATACAAAACCTACGAACCAAGCGACCAAGCACGAAGCTAGACTTTAAGAAGGTCGGACCCTTCGTTATCAAAGAACGAATCTCGATATCTAACTACCGACTATCGTTACCGTTATCTATATGACTACAGACGGACGTTTTTTATATTTCACTTCTCGAACTAGTACCAAAGAACGCCAAGGTTGCTATAAACATCGAAGTAGAGGATAAAGAGGAAGAATAGGACATCGAAGAAATCCTAGATTTACGTATTATCAATAGGGAACTATAGTATCTAGTTAAATAGCTTGATTTTAGACCAGAAGATAACTTATAGGAACTAGTTAAGAACCTAAACTGCCCTAAGAAACTAGAATAGTTCTACTAGAGGAACCTTAACCAATTATAGGGGCCAACTTAGGAACCTAAGCGGCATCCAAGAAGGAAGGAGTACCGATAGGAGCCGACCCTAGGGACAAGCTAACTACTTCCTAGTCAATCACGCCGAAGGCACCTAACGCCTACGCCTGACCTGTTAAACCCTGTTCTTCCGACATCGGGGCCACTACCCCGTCCTCCTTATCTAAACCCTATATACCTTGACGAACGAACTTATCACTCTAGTTACGTAATATTCGTTTTTAACGACATAAACGTATAAGGCGACTTAGAGTTTGCTAAAGCAGATCCTCTATCGCTAAAATTTCCTCCTCTAGCCTGTCTTATTTACACCAGTTACGTAACACTATAACAAGTCAGAACGGAAATAAGAAGATAAATAGGAGCTACTTATAGGAATCCGCTACGTTCGGCCTATCGTAAGACTTTCCCTTATATATATAATTTAAACACCTCTTAGAGTTTCCCGACATAATATAACGCTTCTTAGGCGTTATACGCTAGCAATTAGAATACGGCATGGTTTCGGAACTATCTTGCTTAATCATAGCAACTAAGATATAACGTTTACGTGTTATATTATGACGACGTTTCTTTATACGGTCAGCTATAGTAAACGGTAGAAGGGAGTAAAGGAGGGAACTTATAGGAGTAAGTTACAAGAGGATGTTAGCGCTATTTGAAACGGCCTAAGAGGGCTTTCAGGTCGAAAGCCTCGGAGGGAGGGCATCGTGTCATGGAAATATATATACAGATGCTGCCTAGGCCACTAGCACGAATAGGCTAATCAAGCCAAAAGGACAGAAGGAACCAATCATAACGAAGGAAGCACTGCGAGCCCTACCGCACGATCACCAAGATCAGTGTAAAGTCACTGATCGCGATGAGCGGCTCATCAGGATCACTAACCAAGGACTAATCAGGGTGATCCGGGAAGGTTATATATATATATAGATAGTCACTCGTTTCGGTGGACTCTGAGAGTTCACTAGTAATAGCAACTTCCCTACAATCATAGTACTTATACTAAGCATCGCTGACTACTGTGAGAGACAACTATAGTGTTATTGTGAACCCTTTGGCTTCACCGAATCCCTTAGACGACCTGCGTGTTTGTTCCGCTTAACTTACCTTCGTCTAAACCCTTTTAGAAGAAGTCTAAGTTGGGTTCGTCACAAGAGGATATAGTAGTAAGGGCTAGGGTCCCCTAGGGGTTACCCCTCTCCCCTATACTATTTATCTTCTATATAGCCTCCTTCTACTAGGCTATTCGCTAGGCTAGCCCTATAGTTAGTTTGGTAAGCTTTGCCGATAATACTAACCTTCTAGCCTTTAGGAGGGCTAAGGAGGCCTATAATAATTAGCTATAGAGGGCTTAGAAGGCCTACCTATAGTAGGTAAAGACCTAGGGTATAGCCTTTACCCTAGAAAAGTACAAACTTATCTACTTTAACAGGGGCCGGAAATAGTAGTTATAACCGCTAGAGCTCCTATAGCCTGGAGGAGGTACTACTACTATAGCCCCTTTAAAGTTAGCTAGATTCCTAGGGGTCTAGCTAGACTAGAGGCTATAATAGGGCCCCTACTATATAAAGGTAGCTAAGAAGCTAGAAACCTAGGAGTTTACTCTAACTAGGCTTGCTATAAAGACCTAGGGCCCTAGCCTACTATAGGCCTATAAGGTTTATACTAAGTATATCTATAACGCCCTAACTTACAGGGCCTCGAACTTCCATAAACCTACTAAGCTAGGGGGTAAGCTAGAAGGCCCTACTAGGGAACTATCGAAGACTTAGTATAGGGCCCTTCGGGTAGTTACTAGGGCCTATAAGGCTACCCCTATCTACTACCTTGAAATAAAGGCCTAGGTACTACCCCTTAACCTCTATCTTAATAAGAGGTTAGCCGACTTTAAAGCCAAACTCGACTAGCTACTCCTATAGACTAGGGCAGGCCTAGGGGCCTCCTAGGCCCCTATAAGGGCTCTTATCTAACAGGCCTATAATAGGCTTAACTAGAGGTTCTAGAAGAGAAGGACTAGGGTAAGAGGCTAGGAGCCAAAGCCTATAGCCCTAGAGGTAGTAAGATTAATAGTCTGGTAGTAGGTCTAGGAGGGCTATAGAGGGGGTTAACCCCCCCTACAGACCCTATAAAGTAGACTATAGGCTACAGAACTAGCTATAGTAGCTAGCTAGAGCGACTATTAAAAGGCCGACCAAGCTAGTAGGAGGATATAGTATATATTAGATAAGGACCCCCCGTGCCTAGTTTTTATAGGAGAAGGCCTATTGTCACGGATAAGCACATGGACGGCCCGGCAGGCTGCAGCCAGGACGCGGGACATTCCGATAGCCAATCACTTGACGGACCAATCAGAAGATTATCACTGCCAAGACTAAGGTCTTCACTGGTGATAATAACATGTCACCGTCGACAACGCGGGATCACGGAGTGAAAGGAGAAATGGTACTGGTGATAACTATTGAAGAGGGACAGATAATTGTATATATATAGCTAGCTAGTCACTCGTTATGGTGGACTCTGGGAGTTCACCAGTGGTAACAATCACAATCACAGTACTCATACCAAGCATTGCGGATTACTATGAGAGACAACTCTAAGTGTTGTTGTGAACCCTTTGGCTTCACCGAATCCCTCAGACGGCCTGCCTGCCTGTCCCGCTCAATCCACCTTCGTCTGAACCCTTTCAGAAGAAGTCTGAGCTGGGTTCGTCACACGTTATTACCACTCCCCTTTGTTCTATTATGGTTCAGAACGGAGGTGACTTCGACCTTGACGTCGATATGGCTACCAACGTTACGGCCGAACAGCTGCTCGCCCAGCTTGGTCAACTCCAGCAGCGAATCCAGGAGTTGGACCAGAGAGACAAGGCTGCTCAAGCTCGAATCAAGGAACTCGAGAACGGCGAAAAGCACTCGCAGAAACTGGTCAACGAGGCCTACGCCAAAATCAAGGCGCTCGAGACTGCTAAAGCAAGTCGCATCAAGATCGAACCACCTGGCAAATACGGAGGAACCAAGGAGGATCTCGTAGGGTTTTTGACAAACCTCCGATCCTACTTCCGGCTTAATGACGACAAGTTTCCGGACGACAAAGCCAAAGTCCTCTATACAGCCATGAGATTAGAGGGCAAGGCACTTAGATGGTTCGAGCCTACGTGGAACGACTACCTCACTGAGGAAGACGAGGACGACCGAGACGCCTTCACACAGGCAGTCTTCCGATCCTACGACCGTTTCGAAGAAGAGCTTCGGAAGGTCTTTGGCGACAAAGACGAGAAGATTCACGCGCAAGAAAGGCTCGCCAATCTCCGACAGACCAAGTCAGCAGCCTCCTACGCCGTATAGTTTAGACAGGACATGCTCAAGTCTCAGCTTAACGACGAGGCGTTGATGCAACTGTTTTACAACGGCTTGAAGGAAAAGGTCAAAGACGAGCTGTACAAGTACGACCGGCCTGAAACTCTGGACGAATACATCGCACAGGCCATCAGAATCGACGATCGGCTCTATGCACGGGAATAGCAGAAACGAGGTCGAATGAACGGAACCACGGTTAAGGCTAACGACAAGAAAAAGCAAGCGTACGTCAGTACCTCGTACGGGACGCATCCCGGAGCCATGGATGTGGACGCAGCACAGAAGCAGGACAAGAAGAAGACGGCCAAAGACAAGTCTAATGCTACCTGCTATAACTGCGGAAAGAAAGGACACTATAAGCAAGAATGTCGAAGCCCGAAGAAAGATTGGAAACCAGTCCCGGGAAAGGAAACTGCGGTCATCGACGAAACCAAGGACGTCGTCGAAGTAGTAGCCACGAGCTACAAAGATAGGGATAGCGACACGGATAGTCTTGAATATAATAATAACGGCGGAAACGAACAGACGCCGTACTCCGAACTGGTCACTATGGACCCCGAGATAGGCATTGCCAAATGGGATATAGTAGGGGAGTATGCGCCACCGATTTCGATTTTCCTAGCCTTGAGGCAGTGGGGTTTTACGGTCACGTAGAGACGGGATAGATCGTGGACAACCGACACCTAAGGAGTCGACCGACCCGGACCGAACATCTTGTTCCTTTAGGAACGGATCGAATGGTACCGTAACGAAGTTTTCCGGCTCAATACGGAGTTGCGCGAACGAGATGGACGCCTGACTCGACTCGCCTAGCAGAGCGACGAGATGAGGGACGAAATGAGGGAACTCCGATGTATCGTGGAAACTATCAAAGGGGAATAGCCCGTGACGTACAATGGACCCGACAGTTACACCGCGCACTTTGACGATCAGCAACTTAGCCACGACGTACGGAACCTGGAGTACCAGTTTATGCGTGCGAACCGCGGAAAAGACGAACGTACGTGGGAAAGCTACTGGAAGAAACATTCCTACCTTAGCATTAGGGCACCTACGGTCTATGTATAGTGGGAAGGATTCGGAAAAGAATTCCAATATCTTCTAGGCGACGCCACGCGACTATACCCTCGACATGAGGCATACGCACAAGTGCCCTGGTTCCAGTGTGTGGCACACGAATGCCGATACCACTTCCGCGACAAATTCGAAAATAATCACTGGCCGACCCGATAGGAAAATAGGGACGGAAGTTTACGCCCTATGGAATGGGTCTACGACGCGGGAAACAGAGCGGCCGAATTACTCTGGAAGATTGAAACCCGGAGTCTAGAAGGCATCATGGTAGTTCTAAGACGAGCCTGGCCTAGGCACTACGGAACAGGACGAGACACATGGGACTCATGTTGGAGTAACGATTGTCTCTATTACGCGGACGAAAAGAAATCGCGAATTTGGGAGCTTTAGATGAAGCTATAGACTGTACGACGAAAAGCAGAACGGACCTAATGGTAGGAAGCTGCAAGCACTCAATGGCTCACGGAAATGAGTACGATCGACGAAGCCGCTATCAGCCGAACAATTGGAGAGGTTAGCACTGACCTGGGAAACGGGTCAGGGCCCTTCGAGGGGCCCGAAAACCATTAACGCCTATATAGCGGCGAGTGGTAGCGTAGTATAGGAGGAACTGGCGTAAGAGACCACTATATCGAGACCTCCCGGCAGAAATATGGGAAATCGCTACAATCTTTGGACGACGACGGTAAGACAAGCGACTATAGATAACGGCACAATGGAAGCAGCACGAAATGCTCGTACTAGTAGACAGTGGAGCAGAGATGAACCTGATTTCACCGACGCTTGTAAATCAGCTACGGATACCCTAGAGAATGAAGCGGAAGCATGGTATAGTCAAAGGGCCATTTCCGACACAATAGGTACACAGGGAGACCGAACCGATCGACATCACTATGGCAGGAAAGACTACAGCAGTCGTATTTAGCATTGTAGACATGGGCGACGACAAGGACATAATACTAGGACTACCATAGCATGAAGACTACGACCCGGACATTAGCTGGAAGAATGGTGGCTACCTACGACCCTGAATGGAGTCGTATTTGACTAGCGAGATAGGGAGCGCGCAAGGATTACGAATAGACGATGCTCAAGGGAAGGCATGTCCTACAGATCCACCGCAAGAGACGGGCAGTGGCAGACAGACCACTACGGACTCTGGAAGAAGCGGAATAACGACACCAACGTTACGACAGGAGGAACAAGCTGAACCGCCGATAGCTATTCTCTCCGTTAACGAATGCGGAGCACTACAATTGGAGCAATGGGTTAAGACAGGAGAAATCACCAGCATCGCCATAGACAGGACCAAATTCGTATACTATTAGAAAACCAAGAAACGAGACAAGACTAGGGAAGTACCGAAGGAATACGAAGGACACCTAGCATTCGAACCGAAGCATCTGGAAGGATTACCAGAACACGGCCTATAGGATTATAAGATCAAGCTCAAGGAAGGAGCACGACTGAAGTTCTTCAAGATCTACTACACAAGCCAGACGCAGAACGAAGAACTTAAGCGATATCTGGAGGAGAACCTTCGAAGAGGATATATCCGCCTGTCGACATCGCTAGCAGGCTACCTAATCCTGTTTGTGCCTAAGAAAGACGGAAAGCTACGGTTATACGTCGACTATCGGCAACTTAACGAATAGACCGTGAAAAACCGATACCCGTTACCGCTGATCTCATGGCTCCGAGATCAGTTGGCAGGAGCCTAATATTTCACGTGTCTTGACTTGCCATCGGCCTACAACCACATACGGATCAAAGAAGGCGACGAGTGGAAAACGGCCTTTAGGACACCCTATGGCCACTACGAGTACCTTATCATGCTATTCGGACTCACGAACGTGCCGGCAACGTTCTAAGCCCTAATTAATCAAGCTATCCGACCCTTTCTCGACAAATTTACGGTATGTTATCTCGACGATATACTTATCTTCTCCAAGACGATGGACGAACACCGGAAGCACGTGAGAGTAGTGCTGGACGCATTATACGCGTACAAGCTATTAGTTAACAAGGAAAAGAGCGAATTCTACGTTAGGAAGACGGTGTTTTTGGGATACGAGATATCCCTAGGACAAATTCGGATGGAACCCTCAAAGGTTAAAGCCATCAAAGATTGGCCACGACCGACGTCAGTCACGGAAGTACGAAGTTTCATCGGGTTTGCAAACTTCTACCGGATGTTCATTAGGAATTTTGGAGCGATCGTACGACCATTGTACGAGCTTACCAAGAAGAACGCTAAGTTCCAATGGGAAGAGCGACACGAGCAAGCATTCACGCAGATTCGCGACGCCATCACCGAGGATCCAGTGCTGGTACTGCCAGACCCCAAGAAGCCATTCGAGGTGGAAACGGACGCTTCAGACTATGCCATCAGAGGACAGTTGGGATAACGAGACGAGCAAGGGAAGCTATATCCTGTAGCCTTCTTTTCAAAGAAGCTCGACGGACCACGTCTTAACTATCCAATCCATGACAAGGAACTACTTGTGATT